>NC_056743.1:114462927-114560427 GCF_019279795.1 Protopterus annectens
ACACAATTTCATGGATCTTCTGCTTGTGTTGGGCTTAGCAGTAATTTGTGTCAACACCTGCTCTAAAGCACAGTTGTGTTTCTCTTTTTCCCTTTTATTTCACTGACTGTGGTGCTTGTTAGCTCCACTGAATAACCTCTATACTCAACTCTTTTCTCAAGAACTTCTGCTTCACACAAAGTAGTAGTTATCTACAGTGACCTAGTTCCAGTGCATTGACCTTTAACAACATACTTCTTGAGGAAAAGAGGATGCATACATTCAAAATGAAAAAGAATTTCTAGCAATCCTTCTACAGCAAATGACTGTTCTTAATCCATGTGTTTTGTCATGTATCTGAGGCTGCAGTTCTTAGCACAGTGGAAATTAGTGGCTATGCACAGAGTGTGAGTAATTCTAAGACCTGGCATGGCTGATCTGTGGTTAAAACAGTAAGGTATACATAAATTCCTACTGAGTATATCCATCCATCTATCCAGTACTGTCAAGTCACAGCACAACTCAAACAGCAACCCAGTAATATGGTATAAATGAAGAATGCCATACATATAAGCCACCCAGGACATGAAAATAAGGAAATCCCTAACAGGAGGAACAATTCAGATACTTATAAAAATAAGTCACTGCACAAAGCTGGTTAAACATTCTGAATGCTGAGATTCAGGATGTGCAGGAGTGAAGCTACATCAGGAAGTGCAAGTGCAACACAGCAGTATGTACTGGGAGCTCCCAATGAAGTAAGTGCTCACAGCATTGCATATCATGGTCATCCATGCCAAAATGGAGGATGTACAGACATCCTTTGACATACCATCACCTGACAGACCAAAAGATTCTGTTACATTTCCAAATGGATACGAATACTGTAACGGAACTGTTTAACTAGTGTTGTCTTCAAGCAAAATCGAGAGGTGTATATGGTATGCCTATTTCTGTGAACACAAAGGTATGTGCAATATTAGTTATCTTAGCTACAGGATCCTTCCAACGACCTAAAGGGGGCCACATAAGGGATATCACAGGTGGCAGTCTCACAAACTATAAACCAGTTCCTCAGTATCACGCTACAACATGTGTAGAAGCACATCTGGTACAGATAAGCAAAGGAGACAACAAAAACAATGTAGTCCTTGAATGAGACAGCCCATTTCCCTAAGGTCTTAGGAGACTACGAATGAATATACATTGTTGTTAAGACCCAAATGGGTCCATAAAATCTGCAATACATAAACAGGAAAGGCTTCCGTGCCTGAACTTCAAGTTTTCTGTAATGCCAAAGCAATTACTTAAAATGTGTCTGTGTGCCTCCAGGGCAGGTTATGCAATTTACACATTTGGTTCAACTTGACCTATACCAATAGTTCCATTAAAAGGACTTTAGACAGGATTACCTACTTAGTAGGTATATATATATATATATATATATATATATATATATATATATATAGTCAATATGCGTACTGTGAGCAGGCTTCACATAACATGTTGCGTGTTCTGTATTGCAGAGGATGACAGATATGCCCTAGAAACTGCATCATCACACTGATATGCAAGAATCAGACCACACAAGAAATATGCTATAATACAGCCCGAAGTACAGTGGAGTCATGATTCAAAGTACCAAAGGGACACATCCAGTGTTTAAATATCTCAGGATGGGCACTGCAGTACAGTTCAGACGTATGCAGCAAGATATTTGTTGTGTATGCCACAGTTATCAATATGGTAGTGGAACCACTGGGATGGGTCAGGAGTAAGCCAAATGTGTAAATCCCATTGCAAGGATGGGAAAGAACAAACCATGGTACTTTACATTTGCATCCTGACAGGTATTTCATGTGATGAGTACAAGTGGCAATGCAATCCACAAGCTCAACAAAACCCACAACCAGGGTTGGCAAGTCATGTGTTCGATGGTGTGTCCACTGTTATTTCATCAACAGTCTGTAGTCTGATGAAGGGATGGTCTGCATTGACCATCTCAGGCTGAAAGCCCCTCATCCATGGACTGTATGGCCTATGGACATAAACTGGATGTTGGCACAATGCGTCTCAGGGATGTGCCTACAGGGACAACATTTGCCAATTATCACAGCAGCACTGTTTTTCCATCTGTCCCTACACTCCATGTCACTTTGTTTTTGGCACATATCTTCTTAAAAACAACTGAGAACCTTCACTGTCTCCGTAATGTTGTATATAGCAGCTAAATGTATATCACTAATCTGCTCATTTGCTGGTTAATTCCAAGAGTCATAACTAGACCAGATACAGCAAGAGAATCACGTCAATGATATACTTCCCCCCGCTTCTCTATCCTGTGGTGTATATGCCTACTTCAGAGGTGGTGCATGTACCAAATGCTGCGTGGGCTGAATGCAAAGGTGGAACTCATTTGGTACTCTCAGGACCAGGACATCTGCCATGCATCTGTAAGGCCCTGTGTTCAGTTAGTACTGCTTCAGAGGCCTTTGCAATGATGTATGTGGGTACCCACTCCATAACGTTGTAGAAGACAATGACAGTGTCATCGGACTATGCCACTTGCAAGCTACAATAATCAGCAGTTACAGATGCCATGCTGTTGTTAGCCCTGTGTTATCCTGTTCTTCTGGACCCACCTCCACTTGAATCTGTGGAAGCACATACTCACATGAAAACACTGTCTGCCCAGAGATATATGTTTCTATAACACCCAGGTCATGTATGATGGTACACATGGAAGCAGTGCTGAATGACACTTTGGAGAACATACTTTACTATGCAGGACATACATTAACAGACATATGTGCATGTATGGACAGATATCCAGGTGGGTTTAAGTCAATCCCTCTTTTCACTCCTGATCCCACTTCTTAGTAACTAAGGTTTGTCTGACTGGTGAAAAAACTCCTCAACCTCTATCAGCCACTTCTGTGTTGCTGGTCCTCCCTCTGTGGTAGACACGTCTAATACAATGTCACCTGTGCTTTTCATTTGTACGGTGTACTATATCGGTAACAATCTAGATCACCTATTGAAAGGAACTATTAACACCACCCAGAGTATTCACATCTTGTACAATCCCTGCCTAGAAAAGAAAAGCCCTCTTACCATAACTTGAAGAGCTACAGAAGTTAGGAGTTGCATTCTTGCTTATTCATACCCATACAGTCACAGCAACATGGACATGCCACTGAATGAGGATCAACTAAGGGGAAGGCCTGGACAAATATACTGCCTACATCCCCAGCCCCCAAATGATGAGTGTATATTTTCTGGTGGCAGAGATGGTGGCAAGCAGCAGAAGGAGACAGGGAGACAGGGCATACCCACTGGCAGAAGACCATAGATAAATGACTCCTCTCCCAGCAAAAGAAGAAAAAAGAAACAGGTGGTGGTGTGAGAAAGTTGTAGAGAGGGTTTTTAGCATCAGTGGCATGGACATTTCAGACCACACAGTTGCACGGAAGAAGGATGCACAGAGGACCACTGGGAATTAACAACAGAAGAACAACTGAAAAGTTTGCTGAGAATGACAGGCGCAACAGTCATAGTAAGAGGGGAAACTATTAGTAGCAAGTACACAGGAAAAATATAAAATTGTGGTTAAAAAAGGTGAGAAACTTATCTTAAGACTCAGAAGGAAAGGATAAGCACTGCTGACACACATATGGGCTAAGGAGACTAAAGAGTGATTTGTTTCCATTACCAAAACTATTTAATTTAACTTTTAGTGACAAATTTGGTATAAAATATCTGCTTTTAGGCTTAGATAACTGCTCTTACAAACTTACACACTCAGTATTATATGCCCAACAGGGCTGAGGTAATGGGCTATTTTTTTTTTTTTGAGCTAAAGTGCCCTTCAAGTTAAAGTCCTGGAATGTGTGTTAAAGTATTCTAAGTGAAATTTTATTTTACAGTGCTGTGTTGTAAAAAAAATGAATGGCAAAGTATAAGAATTGTGTTATATAAACTGCAGAAGTCATTTATGTGATAAAGTCACTAAATCTGTAAACTTTGGAAGAGTTACTATCTAAAAATTATCTTAAGATATGTAATTATTGTAAAATAATTAGTGCAGACAAGAAAGCATGTAGATAAATGGTTGCAGTTTGTAACTCTTTTAAAGGGATACAGAATACATTGGATAGTGTTGCCTCCTCACAGCAAGAGGTTTCCTGGATCAAATTCTCTGCTGGGGTGCCTTCGGCGCAGAGTCTGCATATCCTCCCTGTGTTCGCATGAGTTTCTTCTGCGTGCTCCGGTTTGCTACCACATTCCAAAGACATGCATTAGGTGAACTGGACACTGCAAATTTGCCATAAGTGTGAGTGTACATGTCAGTGTGTGGCGTGGAAGAATTACAGTGCAGGGCAAAGCACACACCTGTTTAAACTTTGGCTTTAGATGATTATTACTGTTGAAGTAATACCCCAACCCCATGTGCAAAAATGGGAAAATAGGTTGCGGATGGCTGGAAGGAGAAACAGGGAATACAAAATTAAAAAAGCGCTATTGTGCCTGTCAAAATAAAAAATATCTGTTACAACTACACATGAAATTTTAAGCGAATGGGCAGAAGAATGTTTAAATAACCATGTTAAAAATGTAAGTTGTACACAACAAAGAAACTAGCAGTGAAGCAGGTAGTAAGTATGAGTGTGAAAATAATGAGAAACAGCAGACACTCCGGCATCAGAAACAAACGCAATCTAACCCAGTCATTATAAATACTGAAGAAAGTACATCTAGTAGAATAAGCAAAGAAGTGGGCACCTTAGTAGAAGAACCATTTCTGGATGAACACAGGATGTTGTTGCATGAAGTTTCATAAGAAACAAAATGTTGATCAAATATTTCCAGAGGTAGCGATATTAAAAGGGGCAAGTTAAGGACAACGTTTATGAAAATGGAAACAGCACAATATCTGATGAAAATACAGTTACAATTATTAGTGATGGGAATTGTATTATTACTACAACAGATGGTAATACTACCAAAGACAATGTCCCTGAAATGCATCCACTTCAAGTTAACAGCATAATTTCACCTACAGGCATTCCACAAGTTAAACTGATTACTAACAAACAAGTGCTACAAGAAAGTCTGTCTACCAGTGAAAATAACAATACAGAGATGCTGGAAAGAGTTTACTTTAGACTATGTTTTCCAGTGACTTGACTTCACTGAAGTAATGAAGGAAATCAATGTGAAACAAAGTTGTTCAAAACTAGTTCAGGGCATTTTTTAGGGGGACACAGAAACAGACACAGAGGAGAGTTAAGAACCCTATGAATAAAAAAGATTAAGATTCGGTGAAGAAAAGGAATTATAAGAATTTTCTAATAAAACTGCCAGGCAATAGGCAGCAATTATTTAAATATGTGAAAGCTAAAAATAACATAAGGGTTAAAATCAGATCTCTTAAAGATGAATCTGGTCTTATCTTGGAAAAAAAAAGAAAAACGAAATGGTGGAAACCTTGATGACTTATTTTTTTGGAGATATATACCTGTAATATAAAAACTGGTGTAACCACCAGCATTAAATGTAACCACAGGGAAATGTGGCCATTGACATAAGAAGGAGTTAAATCATCACTTAAATGGTTAAGAGAAGTTAAATCGGACAAGGCAAGGTGAATGTATCAATATACTAGCTAAAAAATTGATTGATCCACTGACTATAATGTTTAACAATATGTTAAAAAGTGTTCCCAAGGAATGGAACATTTCACATACTGTAGCAATACACAAGGATGAAGTTAAAGCTAGCAAACAAAATTAAAGACAGGTAAAGTCTTATGTCCCTTGTTGGTAAGTGTATGGAAAGATGCATATTAAGTTTACTGATAAAGAATGACATTTATGGGAATAACTTAGATAATAACCAACATAGATTCATGAAGGAGAAATCAACCTTGTCATGACAAATCCAGTTCTATGAATACATATCAGCCTTACGGGACCAAGGAAAATGAAAACAGGCAACATTAAACTGGAAAAAGTAAACAATATTTATTTATTTATTTTACATTTGTTTACGGGGAAAGTCCAGCTGGAACGAGGTCCATTTACAGAGGAGGCCTGGGGAGAAAAGCTCCACATCGAACAATATGTACAGTGGTAAATATACAATCAAAAAGATATATCATACAATAGTTTATTCCAAGCAAGCTTAATTTACACATAGTAGACCCTGGATGTCAGTGTGTCTTTCGGCTTTTCCCAGTTAGGGGTCGCCACAGCGGAACTCCGGTCTGCTAATGATTGCCAGTAGACTTTTAAGTGCTGGCTTGCCGGGCCTAACGTACAACCTTCAACGAAGGAACGCCCATTCACGCATGTCGCCACACAGAAGATGCTCTAACTGAGAATCAAACGGGCAACGTCTAACTGTGAGGCGACAACGCTACCGCAGCACCACCACCGCAGTCCAGACCCTGGATGTCAGTATTTGGGGAAAAAAAACTCACACTGACTGATGCAATCAAAAGAGACATCTCACAAGACATAACAACCAGCACATAGTAGGCCCTGTATGGGAGCATTTGAGTACTGTATAATAGAGATAGTAAGCAGTGAAGAGAGGAGGGTAGCAAAAATTGGAGGAGAGCAGCGGGACGACTGTTAGTGGTTTGAATTTAATCACCATGTTCTTGAGATTAAAGCTGGAGCACATAGACAGGTAGGTCTGATGCTGAATACACTTGAAACAAAAAATCACAAAGCTATGAAGGATGTATTCATCTTCATGGCAAGACTAACTTTTGACTACAATTTTATCTTCCGTAGTTTAACAACTGAAATAGAGGAATTTGAGAATGCGCAAAGATATTACACCAAAAGAATAACATTTACATCTTTGCCATATATAGAAATATTAAAACCTCTAGCTTTATATAGCATTTCTACAGACTGGTCAAAGGTAAATTATGTCTGGCCCTTGAAGCAATAACTAACAATGATTTAAGAGACCATCTGAGATTGGTTTTGGTCATACTGTTACAAGGCATAAGAGAAAGGGGAACAACTTATATTATGAAACATAATATGACTCAAGGGAGAGAAAGACATGTAGCACAGCTAATTCCAAGACCTTGGAATAGTTTAGCATTAAAAGTCTAACAATAAAACATATTAACTAGAATTAAAAGCAGATTAAATGACTATATGGGAAATAATAAATGTACACAAAGAAGACAGGAATCTTCAGTACTGAAGGTAAGATAGGATAGTCTAAGGATATGGTACAACTATGCAACTAAAGATTATGAAGAGGGACAGAGTAGATATACAAATCAAGAGTAGGGAGGGCAGAAGAGGACCAACACAACCAACCACAAGTTCCTCCAAAGGTGAGGGTGGGCATTCTAAGACAGATGAAGTTCAGGAGTTGGAAAAAAAATAAAACTAAACAGACAGCTGCCTAATTATATCTTCAAAAATTAAAATGAACTGAAGATAAAATGTAACTTTAAAATAAAGTATTCTAAATATGAAAACCATCTTGGAAGAGGAAGGAGCAAGAAAGAGCCACACCAGAATATGAACCAAAGACTAAATGAAGCAGAAAATAAAAACAGAGTTGAGAAAAGGTGAACCCAGTGGCAGGGCAGCAGAAGGGGATGAGGAAGTATTGTCCTTGTGAGAGTAAATGGATGTTACACATTGGACAAATGCACATAATGATGGAAAATGCATGATTACACAATAAAACATCAGGTTGTGGTTTGCAGCATGTATTAGATAGTGTAAATGGAACACTGGAAAACATTGAAGGCACACAGGGAAGGAAAGAAGGGCAAGGACATTAAAGGGCAAGAGATCATAAAACCAACAGTAGTCTAAGAACACAGTGAATGAGCTTGGCCAAGCACCAATGAAACCATTCCATCTATTCTGTCAAACACCAGTGTGGCAAGGCAGAGCTCAAGCATGAGAATAGACCTAAAGATGGTTATTCCAACTCGGTGAAAATGAGGGGGAAAGGGAAAAAGCCCAGACACAATGAAGGGAAGAACTGAGAGTAAATCACAGGGAATGTAGGAGGGTCGAACACACTCACTAAAATGGGGGGGACAAAGATGGTACATGCGGAACTTATTCCTGATGCAAGAGACAAATATAAGCATAAGACAAAAGCACAGGAATCCTTTTACAAGGTGAACTCCCACAAGGGGTCTACCACATTAAGGAAAGTAGAAGGAAATAAAAAATAAATCAAAAGATCACACACAGATACAAGAAAAACAGAGAAGAAAGATGGATGGCTTTTCAAGGAAGAATATGGGGAAATAAATAGCAAATAGGGAGCCCTTTAAGATTTCCTTAGAGCTATGGGAGAATTCTTCAAGGAATGGGACAAATGACCTGGCCCTGTGACACAGAAGGATAAATCCCTGAATGCACCTCAGATGACCCATGTTCAGACAGACAAATGATCCATGTTCAAAGAGATGCATGGGCAGTGGAGGGACCATGTGGAGGAAGATGGAATTGAGCAACCAATGCCTGCTCACCCATCCAGAGAAGGTAAGGCAGCTTTGCTCGCTGCACTGATGAACCTGCAAGAATGCAGAAATATCTCTGGTAGTATAAAGAACCTGGTGTGTCCATGCTACAAGCGGTGCATTGCTTGCTCAGCAGGCTGCCTGTGCAAGGACACTCAAATGCACCACTCAATGCAATCACAGTGATCCTTACAGGCTCCTGAAGGGGTTGAAATATGACAGTACCCAGGACTGGCAGAATGGCTTATTACCTAACACCTGACTCTCACTTCCACCAGAGAGGAAATGGACCAGAAGGCGCTAAATTCAAAGGAGGAATAAATGTGACAATTGGGTGATTGGCTCCCCAGCCACTGGCCCAGACCTGGAGACAAAAAAAAGGAATGTGATGAATCATAGTGGGACAAGTAAAAAATGAGAGCACTTCAGAGTTATGCTAGTACAAGAGGATGGGCATTTTCAGGAACTCTGAATTTAAACAAAGAATGCAAAAAGAACTGTTTAAATGTCATGTTAAAAGATGACTAGGTGGATGGCTGGAGGGAGAAGTACCCCAACAGAATGAAATATCCCTTCACATGTAACTGTTTAATGTGGGTATGCAGACTTGCCAAATTTTTAATGAGGAGGAAAGAGCTACGAAGACTAGAAAATACACAAATATGACACTGCTCCCAAAATGCAGATGTAAAATTGCTTAAGGGCAACGGGGAAGGACAGCAGGGGAAAGGCTGTAGATGGGCCAGCTACAACTTGAAGGAACAAGAGAAAAAGAAGTCTTTTAAAACATGATAGTAAAGGCTATACATGACAACGCAAGGTAGAGGTAGTGGTTAGGAGGCAACTGGTGGGACACAATGAACATACTCACTATAGGAAAACTGGTACAGAGAAAATGAAGAAACGAGAAGGTCTTGAAAGGAAAATTAATGCGGGTACAGAAAGTAAGCATACTTAGTTAAAAAAATGGCCATCAAACAGAAAAGTACAGTTGTGTACACAGTTGTGTACACTTGCCATAAATGTAGACGTTTGAGTGTATTCACTGTTGCAGTCATCACCTGTGGGTTATCCCTGCTGTGGTAGCCCTCGGCCAGCCCGAATACCAGAGTCAATGTTTTTCTGTATCGGCTGCTGTCGCTTGTGACTGATGTCAGTTCATCAGTGCTATAAAGCATGGCAGCCAACGCCATTACATTAGTTTTTCTTACCCTAACCAGTCAGAAGCCCAAGGAAATATGGTAAAGTGGTCCTGGTGGCTAAATCCCACCATAAGAAGCTTATGTCTCCCTAATGAAAGAGGATATAGGGGGAAGGAGGGAGGGGAAACCAGGACTGCAACTGTGAGTACACTCAAACATCTACATTTATGCTAAGTGTACACAACTGTACTATGTTCTTCGTGTTTCACGGTTGCAGTTATCACCTGTGGGAGGATTTCAAAGCTGAGGAGAGGGGTGAAAGGATTAGTAAGAGACCTAGGCATGGTTAAGCATGCCCTGCAGAACTGCAAACCCTGCCCTAGACCTAGAGAAAAGAGGTAGGTGATATTGCTTTGTAAAGGTATAGACAAAGGTCCAGGTGGCAGCTTCCAAGATATTCCTGGTTGGAACTCCTCTGAGGAATGCTGTGGAAGTGGAGGCTGCCGTAGTGGAATGGGTACGAATAGAATTAGGGGGTGGTTTCCCATATAATCTGTAGCAGAAATGGATACAGTGTGATATCCATTTGGAAATGGTTTGCTTGGAAATGGGATTCCCCTCTGCCCCTGGGGTAAAGCTGACAAGAAGTTGGTCTGTTTTCCTGAAGGGTTTAGTATGGTCCAGGTTGTATCTGAGCTGTCTGTGCATGTCTACTCAGTGCAGAATTCTTTTCCCCTTGTTTTGAGGGTTAGGGAAGAAGGTGGGTAGATCTATGGCCCGGTTGAGAGTCGCATTAAATACCACCTTGGGCATAAAGGAGAGGATAGTCCTCAGGGAGACCCTGTCTGCATGGAAAATGATGAAGGGCTCAATGGTCATCAGTGCCTGAAGTTCTGAAACCCTTCTGGCTGAGGTGATAGCTAGTAGGAAAGCAGTCTTCCAGGAGAGGTATTTCAGTTCTGCTGAAGTAGCAGGTTCGAAGGGTGGTAAGGTTAGTTTTTCCAAAACATATTTCAGGTCCCAAGCTGCCATGGGTGGCCTTCTGGGAGGTCTGATATTAGAAGCCCCTCTGAGGAATTGTTTAATCAAAGGATGTGAGAACAGGGACTGGTCTGTATCGAAATGAGCTGAAATGGCTGAGTTGTGGATTTTAATGGAAAAGAAGGAGAGGTCATTATTGAGTAACTCTGCGAGATAGTCCAGGATAAGAGGAATGGAAGGTTGTGAAGAATTGCCCCCTCTGGATTGGCTCAAGGAGCAAAATCTTTTCCATTTCCCTGCATAAGATTTTCTAGTGCTGGGCCTTCTGGCCTCTGTGATAATGTCTAAAACTTGTTTGCTGAACAGGGGGCCCTTGTTTGCTTTTAGAGTATTAGCCATGCTGACAATTTGAGAGTCTGCAAGTCTGTGTGCAGCACCCCCCCCCCCCACTTGAGTCAAGAGGCCTGAGATCAGGGGAAGCTGCCTGGGAGGCTGTGATGTCAGGCTGTGCAGCAAGGGGTACCAATGCTGTCTGGGCCAATCTGGAGCAATGAGGATGGCCTTTAGTCTCTCCTCCTTTATCTTGATCAGTACCTTGGGAATAAGAGGCAAAAGAGAGAATACGTACACAGAGAGGGAGTTCCAGGTGAAGGTCAAGGCATCCACGTTCCACACTAGGTGGTGATGCTCTCTGGTACAGAATTATTTTAGTTGGTGGTTGAGGTGCGAAATAAAGAGCTCCACCTCCAGAGTTCCCCACACCTGAGTGACATGCAAAAAGATTTTTCTGTGGAGCTGCCATCATGGGGGTCCAGTAAGTTTCTGCTTAAGCGGTCTGCCAGGGTGTTGTTGATCCCTTGTAGGTACTGGGCTGTTAGGTGTAATCCCATGGAGGAGGCTGTCATCCAGAGGTTCATGGCTAGCCTGCACAGAGGGTAAGAATGAGTCCCTCACTGTTGTTGATGTACCACATTACTGCGGTGCTATCTATTTTGATAAGGAGAACCCCTGGCCTGAGATGGGGTTTGAATGATGTCAGAGTCTTTTGTACTGCCATCATGTGCTTCTGGTTGATGTGTAATGGAAGGTGCTGGGCATCCCAAAGACCTTGGATGCACCTATCTGTTAGAGTGCCCCAAGCAGTGTCTGAGGTGTCGGTGGTGATAGTCTGCCCAGTAGGGTGGAGAATGAAGGGAGAGAAACTCGGCCTTATACAGGGGATCAGAGGGAGAGAGGTCTCTAGAGGCTGAGAGTGCCGACACCAAAGGTTTTTTAGACACCACTGAAGTTTTCTCATGTGAAGCCTTGCCAGAAGAATTAGAAGGATGCAGTATGCCATGTACCCAAGGCTTGCAGGAACTTCCTCACAGTGAGGTGAATTCTAGAAGCCAGCTGGGTAAAGTAGAGAAGCAGGAAGCTCTGCTTTTCTGGGGATAGGAAGGCCATTTGGGATGCTGTGTCCAGCGGTGCTCCCAAGAAAATGATCCTCCTGGAGGTTGTTTGCTTTGATTTCTTCTTGTTGATGGTGAACCCTAAGGAAGTTAGGAGGGTTTTGACAAAGAGGAGGTCTTGTAGCAACTTTTTTTGCACTCTGCCTGAATGAGGCAGTCGTCCAGATAAGAGTAAATCTGTATAATTCCCTGTCTGCAAAAATGCTATGGCCGGGGCTATACATTTGGTGAATACCCTGGGAGCAGTAGATAAGCCAAAGAGTAGCACAGAGAACTGAAAGTGTTGTGAGCCTGCTCTGAAGTGCAGGAATTTCCTGAAGGATTCCCTTATGGGGATGTGGAGGTAGGAATCTTTTAGGTCTAGGGTCACTAATGAGGCATTTTTTGTCAGCATAGGCAGCAGCTGCTGCAAAGTTAGCATTCTGAATTTAGGGACCACCAGGGAGGTGTTCAGAATGGATGGATCCAGGATGGGGTGCCAAGTGCCCTCTTTTTTGGGAACAAGGAATAGTCTGGAATAAAAGCCTTTGCCTGTTTGATCTGCAGGAACAGGTTCTATCACCCCTGGTATATGAGAGTTTGGACTTGTTTCAATGCCTCTGCCCACTGATTTGGATGTAAGTCTGGGTACCCTCTTGGAATTGGGAGTTTGTTAAAAGAGAATTTGTATCCCTGAAAAATTATCTTTAAGACCCACTGGTCCTTTGTTACAGAGAGCCAATTTTCTTTGCAAAGAGAGAGAGAGCCTTCCTCCTAGCTTTTGATGGGTGAAAGGAGGGCAGAGGGGGGAGAAGGAGTCATTGAGAGTTTCTGCCATAAAAGGCTGGCTTAGAACTCCCTGCCTTTGGGGTGGAAGTGGTCCACTGTTTGGTACTCTGCTGTCCCTGGGATAGGGACCTGCATAGTCTGTCCCTGTGAGGCTTACCTTGGCCCTGTCTGCTAGGTACAGGAAAGGACCAGTGCTTAGAGGGAAAATTCCTGCTGAACATAGGAGGTTGAACCCAAAAGAAATCTTTTACTGTTCACATAGATTTTGCTTTGTCTTCCATCTTTTTAAGCAGCTCTTCTGCATTTACTCCAAACAAGCAGTCCTCATCCAGGGGTGCATCAATTAATTTAGACTTGACATGATCAGGGAGAGGTTGTTCCTTCAACCATGCATGTCTCCTAATGACAGATATTGATGCTGCTGCCCTGCTTGAGGCTTCTAGGGCATCATATCCACAGTGCAATGAGTGTTTGGCCACTTGACAAGTAGAGTGCAGAAAACCTTCTAGCTCTTTCAAATTGGCACAGTCAGGAAAGGTAGAAATCTTTTGCTTTAATAGTTCCAAAGTATGTTGTTATTTTAACATATGGAACTGACAGATGACTGCTCCGATAGCTAAGGTTGCAGAAGTGTCTACTTTTTTGCACCATCTGTCCAGAGCTCTGGAATCCTTGTCAGAAGGAATAGGATTCTTTGCAGAACAAGCCTTAGCTCCATTAGATCCCTGTGTAATGACCTCCGGGTCTGCAGCAGGAATTTTGTACAGGTATTTGTGAGAATCAGGTACTCTGTAATAACTATCAGGTTTACTGGGAGCAGGTGGGAGGGCGTCAGGGGCTAAATTGGATTCATGGAAAACATTATCCACCACATCTAAGATAGGAGATAGGGGGATGGCCAGGGGTCTGTGCTGGGGCAGGTCTAGAAACTTTTAGTCTTTTCTTAGACTGAGGGAAGTCCTGAGATTCCCAGTGGAAATGTTCCCTGAGGGTGTGAAGGATTTCCCCAAAGGAAAAACCTTCTGGTGGGGAGGCAGAAGGAATGGATTCCTCTGCATCTGAATCCTCATAAGCAGTCACAGGTTGTTGTTCCTCTTCAAAATCTGAATAATCAGATTCCTCAGAATCCTGCTCTGTCATTAGTTCAGGAGAAGGGTGTCTTTTCCTTTTAGAAGTTGTGGCCTGACTAACCCTGATAAGGGAAAAAAGATCCTCTGCCATCTTAAGCATTTGGGCTTGGGGTGGTGGAGCAGGAGAAAAATGGTGGCTAGAGGTAGATTTTCTAGGAGTGGCCTGGCTTCTAGGCCTAAAAGTATCCATCAGTCTGAGAGAAACGGTAGTCAGATGAGAATATGTCATTTTTTTGTCTAGAACTGGTAGTACAAAAGGTCTCCTCAGAAGCCAGTGCCTGCGTCGCGGATCTGGACCCAACCAAGGCAGAGACAACCAAAGGCTCGGAAGATGAAGATTTCTGTGGTATACCTGACTCTGAAAGGGTCTCAGTAGAGGCCTGCATAGATATCGTATCGGGCATCAGGGGCTGCGAAAGCACCTCACTGAATTCCGGAGAACTGACTACCTGCTTAGCGGTAGTGTTGTCGGAAGGCTTAGCCTTGTGTGGTCTGTCTCTATCTTTATCTCTACATTTTTTCAGAATGTCTACAGATTGCTGGCTGACAGATGCCATTTCGGAATGTGAAGATGGAAGACAAAAATACCTGTCTACAATAAGAGCTCTATGACAAATGGTTCTCGTGTTAAAGAGGGCACAGAACTGGCAACAGGGGATGTCATGGTCTGGGTCTAAACAAGTGACACAGTATGAATGGAAGTCTCGGTGTGGGATCTGCTTTCCACAGGCGAGACAATTGTTAACTTTTTCAGACATCGGTTAGTGCAAGAAAAAAGGATCCCCAATGGGGTACTTAACTTCAGATGTTTTCAGCTGTAATTTGAGCTCTGGTAGTGACTGATCAGCACATTTGCGAACTGCTTCTGCTATGGGCTCCACGGCAAAAAAGACTTATGTAATGGCGTCAGCTGCCTTGCTTTATAGCACTGACAACCTGACGTCAGTCACAAGCGACAGCAGGCGACACAGAAAAACATTGACGATGGTATTTGGGCCAGTCAAAGGCTACCACAGCAGGGATAACCCACAGGTGATGACTGCAACAGTGAAACACCAAGAACATCAAACATGAAAGACCACAAAAGTCAGAGAAGTAGAAAGTACAGTTTTGTACCTATCATAAATGTAGATGTTCGAGTGTATACCCTGCTGCAGTCATCACACTTGGGTTAACCTGCCATCAGGCGGTCCCGCAGTCGGCCCAAATTCCAAAGTCTTGGTCCGGCGTCGGTTGCTGTCGCTTCTTCCCTGACATCAGTGCGCCAGGGGTATATAAGAGGCATCCAACGCCATTTTCTTCAGTTTTTCTTGCCCCAGATGTCAGGTGCCCCCCCAAAAGATGGTCAGTAGGTAGTACCAATAATAAAAGCTTAGCACAAACAAAACATCCCTCCAGCTATAAGCAAATACACCACAAAGGTTGTATCAGATTTTAAGGTATAGAAAGGTTTTAGTTAGGTCAGAGGGGTTGGAGGGAGGGTAACCTGGACTGCAGCAGGGTATACACTCAAACATCTACATTTATGGTAGGTACAAAACTGTACTATGTTCATCGTGTTACCCTGCTGCAGTCATCACACTTGGGTAGAATCCCAAAGCTAAGGATGGGAGGTGGAGTCAAACAGGGTTAGAGGGGACTAGAAGGCCCTGCAAAACTGCAGTGGCAAAGCCAGCTCTAGTCTTAAAGTGGTAAGTGATAGTGTTTGGTGAAGGTGTGTACTGAACTCCAAGTTGCAGCTTCCAGAATATCCTTGGTTGGCACCCCCCTGAGGAAGGCTGTAGATGTAGCTGCTGCCCTGGTGGAGTGGGGCCTTATGCTAGCAGGAACTGGTTTTCCATGATGGGTGTGGCAAAAACGTATGCAATGTCCTATCCATTTGGAAATGGTCTGTTTTGAGATAGCCTTTCCTTGTGATGCTGTAGCATAGGATACAAAAAGTTGGTCAGATTTTCTGAAAGCCTTAGTTTTATCCAAGTAGTAACGTGGTTGCCTGTGTATGTCCAAGGAATGCAGGAGTCTTTCTCCTTTGTTATGTGGATTTGGAAAGAAGGTGGGTAAGAGGATGGTTTGATTTAGAGCCACCCTGGATATCACCTTTGGCATGAAGGAGGGGTTAGTTCGTAGAGAAACTCTGTCTTGATGGAAAATGAGGAAAGGCTCTACTGCCATTAGTGCCTGTAGCTCTGAGACTTTTCTTTTTTTTTTTTTTCAATAATCATTTTTTATTATTTTTCACAACCATATTACAAATTCACACATTATATACAATATATACAAAATGCTTCCATTGGTTAATTTCACATATATATCAACCTCATGTATTGATCAAAGGTACAGCATTCACAATCAAAAGGAAAATAAAAAAAAAAAAATCCAACATTAACAAATCCAAGCCAACAATCTGTCTTTTCTGTACATTTTCTATCTAATCTAAGGTTGATTTAGACTATATTCTGGTTCCCGAGAAAAAGTGGATAGTAACCTCTTAAGCCAAGTGGATAGTAACCTCTTAAGCCAAAATAATATTAAAAATTTGCTCCCAGATTTTAACAGTTTATGCGCTAAGATGTGTTTTATTGCCAACAATCTGAAATTTTCCCACGATGTCTGGGCTGGGTTCAACCAATTTGTGGCTATATATAATTTCATTAATAGGCAAATATTCATAATTACAATCGTTTTGATTTATTTAGATTCTCGGGAATATGAAGAATCATAAACTCAAGAGAGTATTGAATTTTGGTAACCCATTTTTGTAACTGCAATTTTAATGAATTCCACAATTTATAAATGCACTTACAACTCCAGAACATGTGAAGCAAATCTGCTGTCTGATCAAAGCAATGTGGGCATATGGGTGAATTCTTCGCATCAAATTTGTGCAAAGTGAGACGAGTATAGTATGCATTGTTAAATATCATCAGCTAGATACCAATTTCTGAAGGGATACGGACTTTAATGTTAATTTAAATGCCTCCAATATCTTATTGTCGTCTGGGAATATCAATTTCTCTCTCCAGTAACTCGATAAAAGAATATAATTATTATACTTCCTCTTTTATCAATTTATATGCTGCGGTTATATATTTTCTATCCTGCAAGAAAATATATACGAGAAATGATTAAATCTTCCCCTTTCATTTCAAAGTTGTTAAAATAGTTTATAACCAAGTCTTTTAGCTGTCTTACTATAATTAAATAGGAAATAGGGAGTTCTATTTCTTTTAAAATATCATGTACTGGTACTCCTAGAAAAGGATATAAATCGAGTACAGTTAACTCCATGATTAAAGGGAATTTCTTTAGATCAATCAATTGACCACCAATTGTTAAATTTGGGTTCCTATGAAATGGTTGGAAAACCATCATATATTTTAGTAAATTTAAGGAAGCGAAAAGAGTTTGAATTGCCGTTACATAACTTTTGATGTGCTCCATTAGCTTATATTTACTCATTGTCCAATTATTTAAAAGGGTAATGCTTTAGCGTTGACTCCACTTCATTTATATGCTTGTACATTAAGAGCACCCATTTGGGTGTCCATTTTCTATTATCACTATCGAGTAAGGCGTCTTTAAAATCCTATTGGCCTGAATCACTAAATAGTACATTTGAAAATCCGTAATTCCAGCCCCCTTATTTTTGGAGCCATCAATTTTTCATATGAAATTCTCGTCTTCCTAGGTTCCCAAAGAAATCTTCCCAATCTTATATGAAGCTGTTTGAAGAATGTTTTGGTAATTCTGAGTTGTGCAGCTCTAAAAATATATAACATTCTAGGAAGAACATTAATTCTTATGATAGCTGCTCTTGCCATCATCGGTAACTTCAATCTACTCCATCTTTCAAGATCCAATGTTATTTGATCTGTAGTTGACTTTACATTGTTAATAAAAATCTCTATTTTCAGTTGAAAAGACAATTCCCAGATATTTTATCTTTTCTTCCGTCAATACTTGTCCTATTAATGGTAGCATTGAAAAAGGTGTGGGTGTCTTTATGGGAATATTTTAGATTTTTTAAAATTTAGCTTGTAATTGGAAATTCTCTCAAAGATTTCTATTGCAGCTAATATTTTTTCAGTATCGGAAACAGGTGTGGTACAATATATGTTTAAATCATCTGCATAGGCAGCCATCCTAACCTTTATTCCATACAGTACAGGAGAATTATAAAAAACATTTTGCTTAAGGTAAAAAAATAAAGCCCAAGTAAAGATTAAATAAGATGGGAGATAATGGGCAGCCTTGTCGGGTACCATTTAGCTCTGAGACTTTTCTGGCTGAAGTAATTGCTAGCAGCAGGGCAGTCTTCCATGATATAAACTTTAAGTCAGCTGAGAAAGCTGGCTCAAAAGGTGGCAGCGTAAGTTTTTCCAGAACAAAATTTAGGTCCCAAGTTGGTGTTGGCGCTCTCCTGGGAGGCCTAATGTTTTTTGCCCCTCTGAGATACTGCCTTAGAAGTGGATGTGAAAATAAGGGAGGATCCATGTTGTAGTGAGCTGAAATAGCTGAGGTGTGGATTTTAATAGATGAAAAAGAAAGTCCTTTGTGTAACATCTCAGTTAAATATTGTAGAATCTGAGGCATGTCCGGCTGAAGGGTATTTTGGCCTTTAGCTTGGTTCCAGGCGCAAAATCTTTTCCATTTGTCTGAGTAGGCTTTCCTGGTGCTGGGCCTCCTGGCCTCCAGAATGACATCCATAACAGCTTGTGAAAGAGGGGCTAGCTGGTTGCTTAGGTGATGTGCCATGCAGCCAAATTTAAGGTTTTGAGCTGTCTATGTAGAATCTGACTGCCTTGCTGTGTGAGTAGATGAGGAATTTGTGGTAAAATCCATGGTGGGCCCTGGGCCATGTTCCTTAGTAGTGGGTACCAGTGCTGGCGTGGCCAGTCCGGGGCAATGAGTATCATTCAAGGTCTCTCCATCCTGGCTTTCAGCAGCACCTTTGTGAGAAGGGGCAATGGAGTAAAGGCATATACTGTCAGCATTTTCCAACTGAATGAGAGTGTGTCCACTTTCCAAGCTTGATGGTGAAATGTCCTTGTGCAAAATTTTGTAAGCTGATGGTTTTTGGGGTTGGCAAACAGGTCTATGTCTGGGCGCCCCCATTTTTGAGTTATCATTGCAAATACTTGTGGATCCAGTTTCCACTCATGGGGATCCATGATGTTTCTGCTTAGGTCGTCTGCCAATGTGTTCTTTTTTCCTGGAAGGAATTGCGCTTGTAACTGAACTTGGTAAGCCAGTGCTGTGTTCCACAACGTCATTGCTTGCCTGCATAGAGGGTAGGAGTGTGTACCCCCTTGTTTGTTTATGTACCACATTACTGTGGTGTTGTCTGTCCTTATTATAAGCTGTCCTGGATGTAAGAGGTCCTTGAAGGCTGTCAGAGCATTCTGTACAGCTAGCATTTCTTTTTGATTGATGTGCAGATTCCTTTGATCTGCAGTCCATATGCCTTGAACTCACCGTTCTGCCATGTGTGCCACCAGGCATAGTCCGATGCATCTGTTGTCATAGTTTGCCTGGCTGGGGGTAAGGTGAAAGGCTGACCCTTGTTGAGGTGACATGCCTGTGACCACCATAGAAACTCCTGTTGAAGGCAGGGAATGAGAGGTATCATTGTTTCCAAGCTGTGGCTGTGTTGAGTCGATACGCTTTTCAGGTACCATTGTAATTTCTTCATATGCAGTTTTGCAAATGGTATTAGTAGTATACAAGATGCCATGAAGCCCAAGGCCTGCAGAATTTTTCTTGCAGGGAGTTGGGTCTTTGTTGCCATTATTTTGAAGTATTGAGTTAGTTGTAGTTGTTTGTCTGGCGCCAGATAAGCCATCTGGGCTGTTGTATTCAAGTTGGCACCCAGGAATGTCATATTTTGTGAGGGTACTAGTTTTGATTTCTTTTCATTTACTGTGTACCCTAGGCAACTTAGAAGGTGTTTTACAAAAGTCAGATGTTGTAAGAGAATGTCCTTGCTTTCTGCTTGGATGAGGCAGTCGTCTAGGTATGGGTATATTTGAATTCCTCTTTGTCTGCAGTATGCAATTACTGGTGCCAGGCATTTTGTGAAGACCCTGGGTGCAGTAGATAAGCCAAAGGGCAGTGCAGAGAATTGGTAATGGGTTGAACCTGCAATGAAACGGAGGTATCTTCTGCAATTTTGTCTGATAGGGACATGCAGGTATGCCTCCTTGAGGTCCAACGTTACTAGCCAAGCTTTCTTGCCCAACATGGGAAGAAGCTGCTGTAGTGTTAGCATCTTGAATTTGGGTACTTGCAAGAAGGTGTTTAGAATTGAAAGGTCCAGAATGGGTCTCCAAGCATTGTCCTTTCTGGGGACTAGAAAGAGCCTTGAGTAAAATCCTTGGCCTTGCTCCTGTGTAGGTACCAGTTGAATGGCTCTCATGTCCATGAGAGCTGTAATTTGTTTTTGTGCTTCTGCCCACTGATTCTGTGGCAAGTTTGGCATACCTTTTTTCCTTGGCAAGGTGTGGAAATGGAATCTGTATCCTTGTGAGATAATGTCTACGACCCATTTGTCCTTTGTGACGATGCACCAGTTGTCTATAAAAAAAATGCTAATTTTCCTCCCAAGGGAGCTGCCAAGAGTTTTTTGCTTGGCAGTTTGAGGTGTAAGTCATTGTGTTTGTCTTCTAGTAGTTTGGGACCTGTCTTCTCCTCCATTCTCTGTTGCAGTGCCCCATTGGCGAGGTTTGTAAGGGATTTGTGCTTGTCCTCTGCCCCTTGGGCGTCTGTATTTAACCCTCTGTGGCCTGTCAGAAGCTGGAAAGGACCAATTGTTTGCTGGCCAATTTCTACTGAAGCGTGGAGGTTGTACCTGTAAGAAATCTTTGACCGTCTGCATAGATTTTGCCTTATCCTCCGTTTTCTTTAAAACCTCTTCTGCTTTAACCCCAAATAAGACATCCTGCTGTAAGGGTGCATCTAGTAACTTTGCTTTAACATCAGGCAGAGTTTGTTCCTTTAACCAAGCATGTCTACGTATAACAGACACAGTAACAGCTGCTCTACAGGAAGCTTCCAAGGAATCAAATCCACATTGTAAAGTATGTTTGCCCACCTGTTCAGCTACATGCAACAGATCTGCATTTCTTTGAATTCAGACTGTTAAGGGTGCGTGCTCATCTTTTGTTTTATTTGAGACATTAGGAATTGCTGGTATTTCAGCATGTGAAATTGACAATTTAGTGCTCTCATAGCTAGAGTAGCTGAGGTGTAAACCTTCTCCCCCCACCTATCTAGTGCTCTGGAGTCCCTTTCAGAGGGTACAGGATTTTTAGCCATAGAAGCCTTCGCCCCTCTGGGACCCTGGGAGATAGTCTCTGGGTCAGCAACAGGGCTTTTGTAAAGGCATTTGTGTGAGTCAGGCACTCTATAATATCTATCTGGTTTGGCTGGAGCAGGAGGCAGAGAATATGGATTTAAACTAGATTCTAAGTAAACATCATCCACAGTGTCTAAAACTGGGGAGATGGCAAGAGGTCTGTGCTGGGGGAGTAAAAGAAACTCTCTGAGCCTTTTCTTTGAGTCAGAGTAGTCTTGACCTTCCCAGTGGAAAATGTTCCCTCATAGTGTGTAATGTTTCCCCAAAGGAGTAGTCTTCAGGGGGAGAAGCTGAGGGAATGGAATCTTCAGCATTAGAATCTTCATAAGTGGGAAAGGAGTAATCCTGTTCCTCAGAGGAGCCTGAGGAAATAGACACCTGATCAGAGGAGGCATAATCCTCCTCTTGTCTAGGCCTGTTGTCTGAGGGGGGTTGGGAACCCCTGATTAAAGAAATCAAATCTTCAGCCATTTTAACCATCTGTTTCTTAGGCATGGGGCCTTGAACTGGAGACTGATGTGCAGTCTTTTTTGGTTTTAGAGGAGTCTTAAGCTTAGCATAAGATTTCATGGTGAGAGTAGTCGGTCTGAAGACACCTTCTGTAACCGAAGGTGTTTCCACAGCACCGGCTTCTCCTTCTGCAATGTTGTCGGTAGGGCCTAAAGAAAATGGCTGTGTCGGCCTAGAACTCTCTGCTTGAGAATCTGAAGCGGTCTGGAGTTCCAATTCTGCGGTCGTCAGGGGCAGCGTAGGTGCCTCACTGAAAACCGGAGAACCGGCGACCAGCCCAGCCGAGGCCTTGGAGTCTGGCTTGGATCTAGGCTGCCTGTCTTTATCTTTGTGTTTTTTATGCACGCCAGTAGTCGGTTGCTCCGACGGCATAGTGTAATTAAATTTCCTACCGAAGTAGTGTCGTGCAAAATCAAAGCGTCGCTTTATAGTTCGCTTATTGAACCTAGCACAAAACCGACAACCAGTGACATTGTGGTCTGGGCCTAGGCACGGAATGCAATAAGAATGTAAGTCCTTATGAGGTTTTTGCTTCCCACAAGAAATGCAATTGTTAACTTTTTCTGACATCGGACTGAGGCAATAAAAGGTTCCCCAACGGGGTACTTAGCTTTGAAGACTTCGGACTGAAATTCGATTCGAAAATCTCAGGTGCCGGCCGACCGGCACTTGCGAACTGCTTCTGCTTTGGGCACCGTGTGGCAAGAAAGACTGAAGAAAATGGCATCGGATGCCTCTTATATACCCCTGGCGCACTGACGTCAGGGAAGAAGCAACAGCAACCGATGCCGGACCAAGACTTTGGAATTTGGGCCGACTGTGGGACCGCCTGACAGCAGGATAACCCAAGTGTGATGACTGCAGCAGGGTAACACGAACATATGGAAAAGAGTACTGGAGGTGGATGATGAAACAATAATCAGTAGACAAATTTGCACAGATATTGATGAACAGGGGAAACATGAGTATGAGGGACACAAAGGGAGAATAACAGAAACAAAGCCACCTTCTGTGATCACCTATACAAGGAAGATAAACCATGAAACGCTATGGCAAGGGATAGAGAAAATGGAAAACAAAAGCTACCAGAGACATAAAGAGATGCTAGAAAGGGAAATAATTATTTTAACCTCCACTAATGTTAACTAGAGGTTGTAAGAAAAAAAGTCAAGAAAACCAGATGTATTTCCCACATAATTCTACAAACGGGGAGGGGAAGAAATTACAAAAAAAATCTAATGGAAGAAAAGGAGGTCAGATAAGCAACTCTGGAAGACCTGTCAAGTTAAGATGTGAAACAGGAACAGGAAACTGGAAGATGAAAAACCCAAAACAGCTGCAATGCAAGAAATGGAGGGAAATAAATAAGATTAAAGGGAAGGTAATCTATACAGACTTCAAAAAGAGATGAAGAATAAATTAATCTAGACAATGTTACAGAAAAAATGGGAAAGGGAAAAGGCTGGCAAGTACAGCTAGAGGTACTGGGCAAGCTCTAGAAGTTAAATGGAAAAAGTAAGCACTGGCACTAGACACATGACAAGTACTTAAGGATAAAACACAGATGGTGCAGGAGAAAGGATGGGTGAGAATGGCAGGTGTTGGAAGCAAGGACAGGAGGAAGCCAAGTCACTAGCAACAAAATGGGTACAGGCCTGCATGTTTAAACAATCCAGTCAATGCTATCCTTACATGGATAACAGCAGCACTACACTGGCTACTGGGTCCGGATGGAGAGATGAGAAAATCAACAAAAGGAGAGAAGTATCGCTGGAATTGAATTCATCCTCAAGTCTTGGTGAGCACCTTTATGAGGTGGACCCTGTTTTTCACAAAATCTCACCAATACAACACTGATATAAAAACTGTATTTTATATAGCATATATCATGGACAGAAGTAGGTTAAAAAATAAAGAAGATAGCTGGGTGCACAACTCCCAGGATAAAAAAGTGCCAATCCTGGTCAGCGCACTGGTACCAGGAGTGGAAAAAATGATAGTGTAGAATCCTCAAGACATGGAAATATTCCTACAATGGGGCTAGCCAGGCCCAGGGGGAGGATGGCCCCTCCTATTGTAGAAGGAAGTAACAGTCCACAAAAATCAGAAAACACTGACAGGCCAAAGCCAAAAAACAGACATGCAGCCAACAGAGTGAACTAATGAGGATAAGAAAGAAATTATGTATTGTTACTATTATGTAAGAATCCCAGAATTTCCAGACAAAAGATATACGAAAAGATTGAGAGAGAAGTTAGAGAAAGAAAAATACTTCCACAAAAAAAACTGTCAGAAGCTTCAAATAAAAAATTTTTATTCATTAATACGACAGATCTGGGAGAAACATTATACAGACAAAGAAACCTTGTGCCATTTGGAAAAAGAAGTGACAGAAAGTGTGAAAATTTAAAGAACAAAATTTAGAGATGCTTGAAGGGTATAAAAAAGAAACATGGACATGGGAAAGGGAGAGAGATCTGATATGGTACAATATTTATTCGAAGGAGAAAGCCTAGTTAATCAACACAAAAAGCAGCCCCAAAGATATCTGAAGAGAAATATAGGCAAAGGCATCCAGATATGGAAAATTTCACAATACAAAAAATAAGATCACAAAGAGGAATGCAGAATAGATTAGTCAAGCAGAATTTAAAAAACAACAGAAGCTGAAGTTATGGAATATTTGCAAAGTGTAGGATTCAGTGCAGAAAGTCTAACACAGGTCATACCACATTAAGAAGCGACAACTAGTCCCCAAAGTAAGGAGAAACAAGAGGAGAAGGAGACATTTTAAGAAGAAATATGGACATGGGAAAGAAAGAGATTTAATATGGTGCTATATTTATGCAAAGGAGAAAGCAAAACTAATCAATGCAAAGAGAGCAGCACCAAAGATATTTGAAGAGAAATACAAGCAAAGACATCTGGATATGGAAAATGTTACAATACAAAAAAATAAGAAAACAAGGAGGAAAAGTAGAAAAGAGGATTAGTAATGGAGAAGTTAAAGAAATAGAAAAAATAAGTTATGTACTCAGCATAACATTCCATGTTTGTTGTCCAGCTTGCCTTCATTTTTGCTGGTTGGGTTCAGAACCGAGCACTGGTTCCGACTCTGACTTTAAAGCTCGAGAGCTTCCACTGGCTTGAGGCTATACCCTATTCCATCATGCTTATGGAAGAATACCCAGATCTTGTTTGCAATTACTAACACCAGTAAGAAAAATACGTCAATACACCCATAACATGTGCCGAATAGGACTAAGGAAGGAAATCAGAGAACATGAGTTCTAAATCCAATAAAGACCTCTCGATCCTCCAGGAGTGAAGGTTGGGGGAAGGAGGGTGAGACGCAAGAATGAAGGTGAGCTGGACAACAAACATGGAATGTTATGGTGAGTACATAACTTGTTTATGTTATGTTGTCCTATCTCACCTTCATTAGCGCTGGTTGGAACAGCGTCCCTAGCACTTTCTTTCTTGGGTGGCACAGGGGAACAAACTCTTCAGAACAGTAGAGCCAAAAAAAACCCTGTTCCGGGAGGCCACGTCTACTTTGTAATGAGTGATAAAAGTATGAGGTTTAACCCATGTCACTGCAGCACAAATTGAATCCATAGGTAACCCAGCCTGAAAAGCAGTCAAGGTTGCAGCAGCTCTTGTCAAGTGACCCTTAATTTTACCAGGCAGTTGTCTACTTTGAGAAGTGCATGAATAAGCATTTGTATCTGTAAGCCATTTTGGCAGAGTGACCTTTGATATTGGAGCACCCTTTTTTTTATCTGAAAAGGAAACAAATAATTGATCAGATTTCCTGATTTCCTTTGTTCTGTGTAAGTAAAAATGTAGCTGCCTGTACACATCCAATTGAAGTTTATATTCGGATCAAATAAAAATAAAATGTCCAAACACCGTGGTCTGGAGAACACAGTTTAATGCCGAAAAAATGAAAATGACTGAGCACACCCTGAACTCCTCAAGCGGTGGCAAGACTTGAACATAGAGTTGGGGTTCAATTATGCTAAATTAATGCTCGATTATTTTCTGCCACTTGAAACTGAATTGAGGAACAGGACCGATCATTTATATAAACAGTTGTTAGAACGGTTCACCTCAGAGTATTGCATTGATAAAATCAATCACATTTTTTCACAAATAAATCTCTTCAGTGACAGGCTGAGAATTACTAAACAAAAAAAGCTGTTACGTGACTATCATGATTTCCAAAAAGGCCAAGTGTTTGTTTGGCCGAGGCATCAGTCTTCTCCAAATTTAAATTCAATGTCACAGCCAGAAACGGCTTCCACTTCACAGCCTAAGAGACCTGCTGCAACTAATATTGTCATACCATCGTTACCACAGATACCCATATCTATGGTGAATAGAGAGATGGGTGTAACCACCCAGTCTGAGATTAGCCGACTGAAACCAATTTTGTTGACACGCCTCCTAACCAGGAAGCTTTTTTTCATCAGGCACCTCCGGCAGCTACTGGAGCTATTTCTAAGAACATATCGAATGCCTTACCTTCCTCGGCTACTTTTTTACCCTATCAGAAACGACCTCTTACATCCGACCAGGGGGCGATCTCACAGCAGGGACTCCCGCAAGAGGAAGTACTCAGCGGAACAACCCGGCTACAACAGAAGGAAAAAGAACTGACTCTTGATTTGTTATTTAATC
Organism: Protopterus annectens; assembly: GCF_019279795.1. Classification (NCBI taxonomy): domain Eukaryota; kingdom Metazoa; phylum Chordata; order Ceratodontiformes; family Protopteridae; genus Protopterus; species Protopterus annectens. The sequence continues at coordinate 114,489,444 of NC_056743.1, forward strand.
TTTCCAGCTTTGCTTTGGATGATACTAGCATCCACGTTTTAAATAGAGGTCTCAGCTTTATTCCGGCTACTCCGGCAACATTAACTGACACGCTCCTTGACCTCAGGTTGTTCTGTAGAAAGTTGTGCTTAAAATTGTTATTTAACGATAACACTGTTTATGATCAGGGGCATACATTTTATAGAACAAGAAGCACATTTATCCCTGCCATGCCTCCTCACATTGAGTGTTTTCTCAAGGCTTGTGAAAGTCAATATTATTTGATGTTTAGTAAAGTAAACAAGAAAGGTAGATTTTATAACCTAACACCAGCAGAAAATCGTGCCCTCAGTGCACTCAAACAGAACACTCGTATTGTCATAAAACCAGCTGACAAGGGAGGGGGAGTAGTTCTCCTGAATAGGCAGGAATACATCACTAGCATGTCGAATATGTTATCAGTGGCTGATACATATACCCCCATTACATCTAAGGAAGTAGCACAAATTGTAAAAACTGTTAAAGATGTTCTTTATGACCTTCTCATGTGTCGCCAAATTAGCCAGGAAACTTTTGAATTCCTACATATAGAACACCCCACCACCCCGATTATCAAAGGGATACCCAAAGTGCACAAGGGCATATATCCTGTCCCCCTCAGACCCATTGTTCCAGGGGATAACTGGATAACAGCACATGTCTCCAAGCTAATAGAAGACATCCTGAGACCCGTAGTGAATCAGTTTTCCACCATACTTAAAGACACCTATGACCTACTTAATGATATCAAAAAGCTAACATTAGATAATCATCAATCATATTTATTCATAACTTTGGATGTTAAGGATTTATTCACTTCAATACCAAATGACATTGGTATGGAATACATCAATGAATTGTTATCCAAAGAGACTAGTTTTTCTAATGATAGAATCATATTAATAGGTCAGCTCTTGGAGATAGTATTATTTAATAATGCATTCATGTTTGGTAGTTCTTGTTTTTTGCAAAAGTGGGGGGTAGCCATGGGCACCCCTCAAGCACCTATGCAAACTTGGTAGTTCTATGGTGGGAGAAATTACATCTTTTCACACATGAGAACTTCAAATACATTAAATTCTATAGGCGTTTTGTGGACGACATTATTATCATTTGGGAAGGTTCTTCGGAATTATTCGACACATTCTTGCAACATTTAAACACCACTACTACGTTTCTACGTTTCACCCAAGAAACTTCCAACAAAGAAATTAACTTCCTAGATGTTACCCTCAGATTTACTAATGGGGGTATAATAGACTCAACCCTATATAGAAAGCCTACATGGAAAAATTCAATACTATGCTTTGATAGTATGCATCCCCGACATACTTTTCAAGGCATAGTTAAGAGTCAGTTCATAAGGATTCAGAGATTATGCAGCAGAATTGAAGACTTAACAAAAGAAGCGGATTGCCTTGAGGAGTTATTTATCAACAGAGGCTACAATCCTTCTATGGTTAGTGGCATAAAAGTGGAGGTCCTGGGTGATACTATGCAAATAGAACAGGAGAATAGAGATTTGAAACATCTGAAATATCATTATAATACCCACCAGAGAGAAAATGCTACAGATAACTATATTAATTACATTATTACCTATACTAGTGACATAAAAAAGATACAGCAGATCATTTATAATAACTGGCACATTTTAACCATTGACTCTCATACTAGAGATATTGTAAGTAAACAACCTAGGTTCACCTACAAGAACAGCAGGAACCTTAAAAGAATTTTATGTGGAGACTTACACATCAAGATAGATGAGGAAAGTACTCTAACTAACAGCACTCAAATTAAGGATTTTGGTACATATCCCTGTTATAACTGCAATAGATGCAAATATATAACCAAAATACAGGACTTCAAACATCCCAACACTGATTATGTTTTCAGGCCACATTTTCGAGCTACATGCAATACTCGCAATTTGATATACCTTGCTACCTGCACCAAATGCGAAGCTTTCTATGTAGGATTAACAAAAAGAAAGCTACAGGAACGCATTTATAATCATTTGTATGATATACGTAAAGTTGTAGAGACCAACGCTTTGGCCAGGCACATTATGGAGTTTCCCACTCACTCATTTAACTTTAGAGTTTTACAAGCTGTAAAACAGGATCAGAGAGGAGGAGACCAAGAGAATCATTTGGCACTTATGGAGCTTAATTGGATATTGAAATTGGGTGCACACATAGAACCAGGGATTAACGTCCATGTCTCTGTCAAACCGGTATTAATATCTAAGAAGTGAATACATGGTTTTCATACACATTATTCAACTTCTCTAGTTGTGTCACATTTTATGATGGTTATACAATGAATTCTCTAGCATACTTTATATACATTTTTATATGTCCATACATTAGTTATGCATTTAGTGGTTTGAACACATTTTTTCATTTTGGACATACCATTGACTTTTAACTCAGTTTATTTGTATTTACATATATATATATTTTCTGACTCATACCCTATTCATTATGTTGCACCATAGCCTGCATCTTAGGTGCTATGCAGACATTCACAGTCTGTCATCAACTTTATTACATATTCACCAACTTGCATCCTTAGCTATTTCTCAGACATGCTACGGTTTAATGTCTTACATACACTTTAGTAACATCTAGTGATATATGTTATGATTTATTTAATGAAGTTATTAGCTGTATAGATGAATTAGTTGTACATAGCACAACTTTAATGTTTATAATACACTTCTAATATCAAGTATGTTTTACTAACAATGGGATTTTTACTTGATATTAGTTTTGTTTTTTATTTACTCGTATTATACTTATTGTTAGATAAGAAATGTAGTAATACCGTGTGTTTTAAAAATATACTTTGTATTATGTCTTTTTAAATATAGATCATTGATTTTATGTTAACTGAATAATGAGAAGGTCTTCCCGCGCTTTAGCGGATGTATATAAATTCTAAGTTTCCATTTGATAAATTATCTGATGAAGCGTGGATGGACCACGCGAAAGCGCTCATCTTTTATTTCCATTAAAAGTTTTTGCACAATTCAGAGTTGCCATTGTGCTTTGTTTCGTTCTCAGCACCTTTTTGGATAATCGTTTGCTCCTCCGTGTTTTGGTACTACACTACGTTGCTTCATTTCCATCATGCTTATGGAAGAATACCTAGATCTTGTTTGCAATTACTAACACCAGTAAGAAAAATACGTCAATACACCCATAACATGTGCCAAATAGGACTAAGGAAGGAAATCAGAGAACATGAGTTCTAAATCCAATACAGACCTCTCGATCCTCCAGGAGTGAAGGTTGGGGGAAGGAGGGTGAGACGCAAGAATGAAGCTGAGCTGGACAACAAACATGGAATGTTATGGTGAGTACATAACTTGTTTATGTTATGTTGTCCTATCTCACCTTCATTAGCGCTGGTTGGAACAGCGTCCCTAGCACTTTCTTTCTTGGGTGGCACAGGGGAACAAACTCTTCAGAACAGTGGAGCCAAAAAAAGCCCTGTTCCGGGAAGCCACGTCTACTTTGTAATGAGTGATAAAAGTATGAGGTTTAACCCATGTCACTGCAGCACAAATTGAATCCATAGGTAACCCAGCCTGAAAAGCAGACAAGGTTGCAGCAGCTCTTGTCAAGTGACCCTTAATTTTACCAGGCAGTTGTCTACTTTGAGAAGTGCATGAACAAGCATTTGTATCTGTAAGCCATTTTGGCAGAGTGACCTTTGATATTGGAGCACCCTTCTTTTTATCTGAAAAGGAAACAAATAATTGATCAGATTTCCTGATTTCCTTTGTTCTGTGTAAGTAAAAATGTAGCTGCCTGTGCACATCCAATTGAAGTTTATATTCGGATCAAATAAAAATAAAACTTCCAAACACCGTGGTCTGGAAAACACAGTTTAATGCCGAAAAAATTAAAATGACTGAGCACTTTCACCTTCCACCAACCAAGGCTTCATCAGAGTCATTTTACAATTAAAAAATACACTTATATACATATATATATATATATATATATATATATATATATATATATATATATATATATATATAAAGAAAAAGAAGTTATGTACCTACCATAACGTTCCATGTTAATTGTCTTCATCTCGCCTTTCTCTTGCTTGTTGGGATCGGAGCCGATCCTCGGCTCCAACTCGGCCATTTTCTATAACTCGAGAGCTGTTTACTGGCTCTAGACTACCCTTATCCCATGATGCCTAGTGCTAGCTACCCAGATCTCGTTTGAAATAGCTAACCCCAGCCATAGCTATAGAATGAAACCCCTCCAAACAGAGGGTTAAACCTAACTGTCATAATCTCTAAGTCAGTAGAGGAAACAAACCATAGAACACTCAGCCAGTGAAACCTGAACTCCTCTCGGTCCAATAGGACAGGGGGATGGAGGGGGGGACGCAAGAAAGAAGGCGAGATGAAGACAAATAACATGGAACGTTATGGTAGGTACATAACTTCTTTATGTTAAGTTGTCTATCTCGCCTTCATTTCTTGCTTGTTGGGACAACGTCCCTAGCACCTACGATCCTGGGCGGCTCATTGGAACAGACTCTTCAGAACAGTGAAACCAAAGTTAGCTGTACTCCTGGAGACTATGTCTAACTTGTAATGAGAAATAAAGGTATGAGGATTTGCTCACATGGCAGTGGCACAGACAGAGTCCATGGGCAACCTAAACTGGAAGGCTACAGAGGTGGCCAAAGCCCTAGTAGAATGACCTTTTGGTTTGATAGACAACTCTTTGTTTCTTAGTTGACAGATGAAGGTAATAATGTGAGACAGCCACCTGGACAGGGTCACTTTGGAAACTGGAAGACCCTGTTTGCCCCTAGCATAGGAAAGTAAAAGTTGGTCCGACTTTCTTATATCCTTTGTTCTATGCAGGTAAAAACGCAATTGTCTATGAACATCCAAAAGGTGTCACTTGTATTCTGCCTTGTTGGTGTGGTAAGGAAAAAACACAGTAAGTCTATAGATTGGTTTAGATTATTTTTTGAGCAAACTTTCGGAAGGAAGGAGGGATTAGTTCTCAGAGCAACCCTGTCCTTATGAAAAACTAAATACGGAGGATGAACACTTAGTGCCTGAAGTTCCGAGACACGTCTAGCTGAGGTAATAGCTACCAGAAAGAGAGTTTTCCAAGATAGAAACTTAATGGAGCAGGACGCTGCCGGTTCAAAAGGTGGCATAATCAAGGAGGTTAGTACCAAATTAAGGTCCCAAGGAGGAGGCGGATCTCTCACTGGCGGCCTAAGGAGAGTAGTCCCTCTGAGGAAGGCTTTACACAGCTTATGAGACATAATGTTTACATTAGCAAACCCAACATGAAAGTTAGAGATGGCAGCTAGTTGAACCCTGATTGTGGCAGAAGCAGACCCAGAATGAAAAAGCTCTGTTAGGAACTCCAAAGATTTCGTGAACTGGGGCTGAAAAGGGATCTATGTTCCCAGCCTCTGCCCAACAAGAGAAACATTTCCATTTGCTAGCATAAGTCTTCCTAGTAGCGGATTTATGAGAGGAGACAATAATCTCACGCACAGCCGGGGAAATGCTGGAAAGCCTGGCTAGGGTTGGAATTGGATCAACCATGCTGTGAACTGGAGTGTTTGGAGGGATTGATGCAGCTCTCCTGATTGATGAATCAGCAGGTCTGGAATAGGATCCAGAGTCCAGGGCTGCTTGAGGAGGTAATGGTGCAGGAACGGAAACCATATCTGTCAAGGTCAGTAGGGGGGCAATGAGGATCATTTTGCAACCCAACAGAATAGCTTTCTGTATGAGTTTGGGCATAAGAGGGAACGGCGGGAAGGCATAAAGAAGTCCCTGAGGCCAATTGTGGACTAGAGCGTCTCTGGGAGGGTGACCGGGAAGCGTTAAAAGGGAGAGGTAGTTGCTGCATTTGCTGTTGAACGGGGTGGCAAACAGATCGCAGGAAGGCTGTCCCCATTTGCGGAAGATCAGATCCGCAACTACCTGATTCAGAGACTACTCATGAGACATGATAATAGCTCTGCTGAGCCTGTCTGCTATGATGTCGGACTTCCCAGGGATGTGCGTCGCAATCAGAAATTGTTGGGAGGGAATCGCCCACTGCCAGAGTCTGAGTGCTTCTCGACATAGGGGGTAAAACCTGGTTCCGCCCTGCTTGTTGATGTACCACACCACTAACATGTTGTCCATTTGAGTTGCAATGGTCCTGGAAGGGAGAGAGTCCTGAAGGACTTGCAACGCTAGGAGCATGGCTCTCATCTCAAAGACATTTATGTGCAGATGGTACTCGTGAGGCTGCCAAGTGCCTTGGACTGTCCTGCCCTGATAATGCCCCCACCCCCACCCTATCAGTGAGGCATCCGTGGTCACTGTGGCAACCGGAGGAGGCTGTATGAATAGTCTGCCCTAAGACACTAGTGGGGAGACCATCCACCAGGAAAGGTGCCTTTTGCATGTTTCTGTAATCATGATCATGTGAGACATGGGGAACTGTTGAAAGGACCAGTGTGTGAAGAGAAGCCACTGAAGAATTCTCATGTGAAAACGGGCCAGAGGTATCAGAAGAATTGCCGCTGCCATAGAACCCAGAGTTTGAAGGACCAGTCTGACTTGAATCCTTTTGCATTGCATGAGGATATGAATTTGCTGCCAAATTGTGGCCACTCTGGTGGTAGCCTTGTGGACATACTTCTTGTATCTAAATCTGCTCCTATATAGGTAAAAGATTGACAGGGCAATAAGGCAGATTTTTTTAAATTTATGGTAATGCCTAGCTGGGCACAAATTGTAAATGTATAGTCCCTGGCTTGAAGGAGTTGATGCCTGGTAGTAGCAGTAAGGAGCCAGTAGTCTACATATGGAAACACCTGGAATCCTCAACGCCTCAGGTGAGCCGTGACTACTGCCATGCAATTGTTGAACACCCTGGGGGCTGTGGTGAGACCAAAGGGCAGAGCTCTGAACTGGTAATGACTGGCTCCCAGCTGGAAGCAAAGGAACCTCCTGGAGCACCTGTCCATGTGATAGTGCACATCCTGAAGCTCTATTGAGCACATCCAATTGTCCTGACCCAAAAAGGGTAGAATGGACTGTAGCATGACCATCCAAAACCTTGTTCTTTGGACAGACTTGTTTAGTCTGCTGAAATCCAATATTGGTCTCCAGTCCCCTGTCTTTTTTGGTACCAAAAAGAACCTTGAGTAAGTTCCGGATCTGTGTTGGTATGCTGGGAATTCCTGGATGACTCTTTTTTCTAGCAGTCTTGAAACTTCTATGACTGCTTGGGCCCTCAGATTGGGTGGACCATCTGGAAGGGATTTGCTTGATGGTAAGGGGGGTTAAGAAGGGAATTATGTATCCTCCGGATATGACTGAGTGTACCCATTTGTCTCGTGTTAGGTTTTGCCAGGCTTTTGGGTACAGTAATAGTCTTCCCCCAACTGCCTCCAGAGGCGTGCAGCTGGGCAACGCTTTAGGGATGCTGGAAGGGCTTGTCAGAGAAGGATTCTCTGTTACCCTGGTTCTGTGGACCCCCTCTGCCCTGAGGGTGGCATCTGTTGTTGCTGTTTCCTCCTCTGCCCCTGGAGTCACTATGTGTGTCAGGCGAGGCTCCCTGGGATTTCCGAAACCACATTTTACCACTCTTCTGACCCTTGGGATATGGTCTGAAAGGAGTGGAAAAATGGACTCCCATGGCAGAGAGAGTCTTGCCTTCCTGTTCACACCTAGTCAGAGTGTCTTTCACCTGTGGTCCAAAAAGAAAGGAACCATCAAAGGGAGTGTTGGTGAACGATGCTCTAAAGGGTTCCGCAAAATTACACAGCCACATCCATGAGTGTCTCCTGAGGGCCACGCCTGTACCTGCGGCAATATTCACACCATCGGCTGCATAGGAAATGAGCCTCATGGAGGAGTTGATTGCCGAATTAATGGTCGCCAGCTGAGAAGCCACTTTAGCTTGAACCCCTTCAGCTGATAGATCCTGAAGGGAATCTCCGAGCACTTTCAGGAGATCCCTCTGAAGCCTGGTAAAATGGCATAAGTAATTCAGTGACCTCATGGAAAAGGTTGCTGAAGCAAACATTCGCTTCCCGTATCTATCCATGGTCCTAGACTCCTTGTTAGGAGGATGAACAGAGGAAGAAGTTTCTGCTAACTCCTTTTTAGTGGCTGCTGTTACCACCATGGCATCTATGGGAACACCCTTAGTAAGGAAATGTTTATCAGGGGGTGCAGTGATAAACTTGCCAGGTCTCCTCGGGGTTGGTTCCACTGTATCCGGGGCTGACCAAGCCCTTCGAGCCACCACTGACATTAGTGGATCAAAAGGCGGAGACACCCAGGAGGTGGAAGGTCCAGGAATACAGGTTCATCCTTGGTAGGGGCTAGGACATTCCAGTTCCCCCTCTGCTTAAGCAATTCTAGGATGTCCGAAAAGGAAACATCTTCAGAGGGGGATCTCTGGGACCCTTCCAATTCATCCAAATCTGTATCCGAAGTGACAGACTCGGGGGAGTCAATGTGCTTCCTCTTGCACTTCTTCTTCTGAGGGGGCTCCTCTGAATGATCAGGGGAGGCCTCGGAAGAAGAGGAAACACTCAGTGGGGTGCTCTGGAGCACCAGTTCCCCACGCCTGGGGTCTGGAAGAGGGGCAGAGATTGACGCAGGCACTACAGGGGACGGAGCCAGTGGGGTCGAAAGTGGAGATGACTCAGAGGCCAGTACACTCCTCATGACATCGAAGGCGTCCCTGCCACAATGCAGAGAAGGCTCCGGTTCCGAGGAAACTGGAATCCTCCTCTGCACCAAGGGAAATAGCTCTGAGGCTGATGTAGGAGCCGAGATCACCTGTGCCGATGCTCCGAGAGGGAGAATGGGGTCGGACAAGGGTCTGATGCCACTCGCCCCCTTGGAGCCGATGAGGGAGTCTTGGCGCCCAGATTCCTCGACGGACGGCACCATGGAGGGGATCGGAGCAGACGATGGAACTGAAGGAGAAATCGTTATCGGTGCCAACGGTTCCACGAATCGAACCCCAACAAACTCCGGCCTCAATGGAGTCGGAGGAGGAACATCAATGGAAGCGGGCAGAGCCGACAACTGTTGAAGAGGGCTGGACAACATTTTGGCCAGTGCCTGCGACTTCAACAACCTACTGACCACTCTCTCCACGTCGTGATCTGAGAGCCTAGAGGACCGAGAAGAGTGGGAGGATCTAATGACTGCGGTCACTCTGCAACAGGGAAGACCAAGGAGCCGAATGTATAGACTCTAGAGAAGGGGACCTCAGCCTCTTGTGGGTCCGCGACGGCTCCGAAAGTACTGGTGGAGTCAATGGGGAGGCAGTCCCCTCAGTTCCAGCCAGAACGGAAGTAGTAGGTAAGGCTTGGGCCAATGACCGCTCCGAGCTGGGAGTCGATTTGGTCGGTTTAGGAGATTTCACAGGCTGAGCCTTGGCCGTTGAATCCTGGGGCTTAAGAAGACCCCTCAAAATAAGCTTTTTTTGTGCTCCTGCAGAACTCTTGGGCTAAATACATGGCATACAGAACAAGAGTCCTGCAGGTGCACTGCACCTAAGCAATAGACGTAAGAAGCGTGCCCATCTGTCAGAGACATTTTCTGACAGCATGAGTCACACTTCTTGAATCCAGACACCTTGGATTCTTTAGACATATCAACAACTAGAAAGATACTACACTAAATTGTTTTGGCCAAAGGCCGAACAGCAAAAAACTAAAACCAGACACTAACCACAAAATACAAAAACACACAGTATACTACAGTTAAAGATAGTTTTTTTTTTAAACTAGGAAGCCTCTAACTTAAACGGCTACCTTACAAACAAAAAGAAGAAAAAGCTTAACCTAAAATGCTACCTACAAAAGGGATAGAGGGAGGGGGAGGTGGAGAACTCTCTAACTTAAACGAGATCTAAGGGAAAACTACAAATACACTAAACTACAATAACTAGTTAGCGACTATTATTTTAAACAATAAACTACCAGAAAAAAACCTAATCTGACAGAAAAAGTAGTTTAATAAAACTTATATGAGCCTGAGCCAGTAACAACAAACCTCGCAGCTGAAGCGGCAAACGGGATCTGGGTAGCTAGTGCTAGGCATCATGGGATAAGGGGTAGCCTCGAGCCAGTAAACAGCTCTCGAGCTATAGAAGATGGCCAAGTCAGAGCTGAGGATCGGCTCCGATCCCAACAAACAAGAAACGAAGGCGAGATAGACAACTTAACATAAAATGTTATAAACCAATCACAATACGCCGTCAAAATCAAATATAACCAATAACATACAAAAACCTCAATCCAAATTTGTATATCAATTAAAAGACTTAAAAGAACAGGATAACTTCCTGCACCTACTACTAAATTTGTTAATCCTCATATGGGAATATGTCAATGTATCCTTAACACTTGTAAAATGTATATCTATCTATATATATATATATATATATATATATATATATATATATATATATATATATATATATATATATTTTGTAAACCATATACATTGGTTTTTAACATGCAATGTACAATACCTTTCAAGAAACACACTACGTATTTTATTATTAAAGACAACTTCTTAAATCACATTAGCCCTTTGCTTTAAAATTGGTAGAAGGGTAATGTTATCATTTAAACTTGGTGGGGATGTGGCATTTAGTCTTAACTGCCATCTAACCTCTTTGGCCTACACCTCGAGTTTATCATTACCCCCCTCTCATCAAAATACACCCGATCAATTATAAAGAATATAAATCTTTTAAAAATTGTTACAGTGCATACTATGCAGGGCTAAACCATTATGTGGATTTCTATTCTGGACAGAACGGGACTTGAAATGCTGGACATTGTGATCAAAAATAATGAAAGTAAGTTGCTTTTATTAGAAAATGAGATCACAATACTTAACCAAAATATAGTTAATGATTTACTGTTTTCACAGTAGGCTTCTAAGTACCAACAAACATTGAAGGGCCTCAAAGTTTGTTAAAAGTAATGTCTATGTTAAAATGCACAAACTTAACTGATGAACCCTTGGTTGGTGGAAGGCAGCAGTGATCAGGCATTTAAATTTTTTCGGAATTAAACTGTGTTCTCCAGACCATGGTGTTCGGACGTTTTTATTTTTATTTGATTGGTTTACTAGTTTCTGCCATTGACAGTTGTGTTTATTTTCTGTTTACATTACAACTTTGTGCTTGGGGAGCTTTGGTTTGTACTGCGACATGGAGGCACTTATTGGGGAATTGCTTTCCTCGGTGCAGAAATTGGCAGCGATGATTCAGAGCAGAGGTAGCAATGGATTTAATAACAAACTCGCAAGCAGAGCTTTTTACTATGCATACCCCACTGGCTACAGGAACTGAAGGTTCCAGCACTGGGAATGTGTCTAACAAATTGACCAATCACAATCAGGAAGGAGTTAATATTAAGGAATGGTTTCCAGCTCTTGACATGAACCTAAGTGCCGGCAATGAGGTGAGGAACGTTGTGCCCTCGCTGACAGAACAGTTGACGAGGTTTGAGAAACTATGCAAACAATTTTGTTCTTTACAACTTGATAATTTATTTTTGACCAAATCCTTAGCTCTGAAACAGGTGCCCAAAGGCTTGAGACTATGGAAACTGCCGATGGGTATTGAGGAAGGCTCCACTGCATATCACAAATTGGTGGGACTATTGGACAGAACGGGACTTGAGATGCTGGATGTTGTGATAAAAAATAATGAAAGTAAGCTGCTTTTATTAGAAAATGAGATTACAATACTTAACCAAAATATAGTTAATGACTTACTGTTTTCACAGTAAGCTTCTAAGTACCAACAAACATTGAAGGGCCTCGAAGAGTTTGTTAAAAATAATTTCAATGTTAAAATGCGCAAACTTAACAGGGATACACAAGATTATAAGAACAATTTAGTGTATCCAGTAGGTCACAAATCTAAACCTATTAATAGTAGAAATGACTTGGGAAATGAAGGGCCTCATGATAATAGACAAGAAACTACTCAAAATGAAGAATTTGATGATGGAGATGTTGGCAGGGAGGATGAAGGTTTTTTAGAACAGAATTACCAAGTGAGGAGATCAGAACGACTGAAAAACAGGAATTACAGGAGTTTGTGGAACTGGCGACACAGACACCACAAAAACTTTTACAACAGGAGACGAGGGGGAATGAGATGACTGATTTGAATGTCTCTTTGACACCCTTTGAGACTGTGACTACTTTTGAGAATGATGTGGCATTTGAGAACAATAGTGTTATTACTGATGATATTATTGAATATGAAAACAATATGATTTGTTCTGTGGCTAGAAAGGGATGTTTCACCATTTACAATTTTAGTGATTTGTTAATTGAGAATGCACATTTTGATTTACTTAAAAAAGGTGCAATTTTGTTCCTTCATTTCACACTGATATTGCTGATTTGTTGATTAGCTCAAAGCTGTATATAAGGCAACTTAATTTGAAATGGTATTTTATAGATCAGCACAATTTAAATCACAATTGTAACATGTTGCAACGTAGAAGTGTATTCATCCCACCAACTCATTGTGGGATTTTATTGTTTGAAAAAATGTGTGAACATGAGTTTAGCAGAACAGTGAATGAAGAAAATTTGATGCCCAATTTAACATTTGATGAGAGAAAGATGGTAACAGAGTTATCCAGAAATAAGAACTACAGAATAATGAAATCTGATGTATGAAATAGTAAACAACCCCACAACATATGTCAGGGTTTCAAGAAATGAAGTAAACAGGGCATACACTAACATAGATTACTTCCTTATGGATGCATTTAGCCAGAGTGAAATTAGTCATATTGACTTGAAATTCTTAACAGTAGAACATCCAAAAATCCCAGTGATTTTTGGAATCCCTAAGATTCACAAAAACCTGAACAAAGCACCATTTAGACCCATTGTGGCTGCAAGGGGTTCAAAAACAGAACCTCTTCCCGTCTTTATTGATAGATGGGCAAGACCGGTAGTTAGTGAAGTACCCCATATTCTTAGGGATTCCTGGCACTGTTTGGAAAGATTAAGGAATATAAATTGCAAAGGGGGACTGACTATTCCTTTCTAACTAATGACGTTACTAACTTGTTTTCAGTTATATCTCACAAGGAAGGTTTGGAAAGCTTCCAAGAATCTTTACTGAGAAGTAAAGTGGAACCCCCACAACAAGTGAATAATTTGTTAGTTAGAACCATGGAGGTTGTGTTACAGAACAACTTTTTGTTATTTAAGGGGGAAATGTTTCAACAGACTGTGGGAGTAGCAATGGGGGCCAAATGTGCCCCTGTATTTGCTAACCTTGTGCTCCTTGCATGGGAAGAAACATATGTATTTCAATCTATGTTTATGTCTAAAATCTTACTTTACAATAGATTTTTGGACAATTTTCTGAATTTATGGCAAAGAAGTGAAGTTGAAGCACGACAACTGGTGGAATACTTAAACAAGACATCTTATTTTCAATTCATTTGTCAGTGGAATGATAATCAAATAGATTTTCTTGATATCAAACACAGATCCCCTGAATCTGGATAACGTAACCAACGATAAAAGTATAATATTCCAAAAAAGTAAAAATATAAAACATGTGAGTGCTTTCACAGAGTCCTCTCTGCTTCCTCAGACATGTGAAAGCGCTCACATGTTTTATATTTTTACTATTTTGTATTAAAGTTTGGTTTTGCCGTGTATATTCCAATGAGTTGTTGGCTTTTTTGGAAGATTTTCTTGATAGCCATCTTAACAAGATAGACAATGCAGGAACATTAGTAACATCCACAGAAAAAGTACTTACTCAAACTCTATGCTGCACTTTGAAAGCTGTCATCCTTTACATCAAAGATGTAGCATAGTGAAAGGGTTAATCAGTGATAATTTGACCTTTAAGGAAAAAATGTGGGAAAGGTAAGAATGAAATGTAATGTACGAAATGTAAGAAAAGTAGGAATGCTCATACACATAGGTTACCCATTAAGATTATTGCTCACGTTTAGGAAAGAAGTGATGAGAAAGACAGATACAAATTTTTGCCCCATCCTTCTTACCATTGAAAGGGTACCACAGGAAATATTAAGGAAAAAATATCAAGATTCCTTGATACTTGGGTGCAATCATTTGACATCTTGTTTAGTTGAAAGTGTGGATAAATCTTGTTAAATTTGTATGGATAGGGAGATCAAATCAGTCCTAGGTGAGCGACCAAGGGGTTGCATATAGTCGAGGTAGAAACATCAAAAATATAATCGAAGGTGACAACAGGAGGAGAGTGATACATCAATCTCTGATGTATAAATGTGGAAGGTTTAAATACTGCAAGTTTATCAGTGATGGACCCTATGTTGCAATCAGTTGTTGTAAGCAGACCTTAACTTGCCCGGGTAAATGCAATTGCAATACAAAAATGTTTTTTTATCTGGCAACATGTACGGTATGCCTGGGGTACTATGTTGGGAAGTCCATACATTACAGACTCCAAGACAGAACAGCCGAACACCAAAGGGAAATAAGAAAGAGAAATCCACATAATGCTTTAACCTTGCATAGTATGCAATGTAACAATTTTAAAAGATTTATATTCTTTATAATTGATCGGGTGCATTTTGATGAGGGAGGGGGGTAATGATAAACTCAAGGTGTATGCCAAAGAGGTTAGATGGCAGTTAAGACTAAATGCCACATCCCCACCAGGTTTAAATGATAACATTACCCTTTGCCAATTTTAAAGCAAAGGGCTAATGTGATTTAAGAAGTTGTCTTTAATAACAATATATATTCTGTGTTTTTTGAAAGGTATTGTACATTGCATGTTAAAAAACAATGTATATGGTTTACAAAATATACACATACATTGTACAAGTATTAAGGATACATTAACATATTCCCATATGGGGATTAACAAATTTAGTAGTAGGTGCAGGAAGTTATCCTGTTCTTTTAAGTCTTTTAATTGATATGCAAATTTGGATTGAGGTTTTTGTATGTGATTCGTTGTATTTGATTATGATGGCATATTGTGACTGTTTTATAACATTTTTTATTTTATATATATAAGTGCATTTCTAATTGTAAAATGACCTTGAGCCTTGATTGGTGGAAGGCGAAAGTGCTCAGTCATTTAAATTGTTTCGGCATTAAACTGTGTTCTCCAGACTACGGTTTTCGGAAGTTTTTATTTTTCTTTGATTGGTTTACTAGTTTCTGCCATTGGCAGTTGTGTTTATTTTAAGTTTATATTCTGCCTGGTTTCCATAATTCGGAAAGAAAATAGGTAGGTCAATGGACTGATTTAAGTTATTCTCAGTACAAACTTTGGGAAGAAAAGATGGATTAGTTTTAAGGGAGACTCTATCTTTATGGAAAACTAAGTAGGGAGGGCGTATGGATAATGCCTGAAGTTCTGACACCCTTCTAGCTGATGTGATGGCCACCAAAAATGCTGTCTTCCAAGTTAGGAACTTTAAATGAGAAGAGGAGGCTGGTTCATAAGGTGGAAGGATTAAGGCAGATAATACTAGGTTTAGGTCCCAGGGGGCGGGTGGTTTTCCTTGACTGCAGGTCTTAGCAAAAAGGTACCTCTCAGAAAGGCCATGCACAGTCTGTGAGACATTATTTTTGATCCCATATCTCCCATGTGATAGTTGGTTATGGCAGTTAGTTGAACTCGAATGGCAGCCGCTGATGCCCCTTCATTAAAAAGTTCTGCTAAGAAGTCTAAGATGGATGCTACTGGGGCTGTAAAAGGATCAGCATGATTGATGGAAGCCTAATGAAAAAACCTTTTCCACTCGCTAGTATAAAGTTTTCTAGCTGTGGTCTTACGGGATGAAACCAGGATATGTTTCACAGCAGAGGATATGTGTGGGAGCCTGGCTAGGACTGGAAGTGGAGCAGCCAAGCTGTCAATCTGAGGGTTTGGATCGAAGGATGGAGCATTCTTGATGAATGCTTTAGGAGGTCTGGTATTGTGTCCAGAATCCATGGCTCTTGTTGCAGATGGGGCCAAAGGTAGGGGAACCAAATTTGGCAAGGTCAGTACGGAGCTATGAGTATTACCCTGCTTCTCAACAAAACAGCTTTCTGGAGTACTTTGGGGATTAATGGCAATGGAGGAAAGGCATAAAGAAGACCCAGGGGGCCAATCATGTACAAGTGCATCCCTTGGTGACTCCCCGGAGGAGGGATCAGTGCAAAATAGCTGCTGCATTTGGCATTCATGGATGTGGCAAAAAGACTGCAGCAAGGCTGGCCCCACTTGCGAAAGATCTGTTCTGCAATTTCCTGATTTAGAGACCACTCGTGAGTCATTAGGATAGGTCTGCTTAGCTTGTCCACTATTACATTTCCCCAGGATATGCATTGCTATCAGAAAGTGTTGGGAAGAGACTGCCCACTGCCATACTCTTTGAGCCTCTCAACACAGCGGGTAAGATCTGGTTTCACCTTGTTTATATATCATATGACTGACATATTGTCCATTTGAATTGCAATCGTTCCTAGTGGAAGGAAGTTCTGGAATGCCTGCAGCACTCTCATCTCTAGGACATTCATATGCAAGTGGTATTCACATTCTTGCCAAGTCCCTTGGACTGTCTTTCCCAGATAATGCCCCCCCCCATCTGGGAAGCATCCGTGGTCACTGTAACTACTGGTTGTGGAAGATTGAACGGTCTGGCTAGAGTTAATTGAGTGGAGTGAAGCCACCACCTGAGATGCCTCTTGCAGGAGTCTGTGATGATGATCTTGTGGGACATGGGCAACTCCTGCATGGACCACTGAGCAAAATGTAACCACTGGAGTACTCTCATGTGTAGGCATGCAAGACGTACCAGAGTAATCGCTGCCGCCATGGTACCCAGAACCTTCAGCACAACCTTTGCCTGTACTTTCTATTTTGCAAGCAGATTTGACATGCGATGGAGTGTTTGTAGTCTGTCTTGAGGAAATTTTGCTACCATGTCTTTTGTATTTAAGTATACTCCTATAAAATTAATATATTCTAATGGCAAGGAGGCAGATTTTTTGAAGTTTATGGAGATACCCAGCTGTGAACACAGTTGAAAAGTGGTGTCTCTGGCTTCGATTAGTAGATGCTCGGTGGTGCTGGTTAGGAGCCAGTCGTCCAGATATGGAAACACTCGGAATCCCAGATGTCTCAGGTGAGCCGTGAACACTGCCATTAATTTGCTGAACACTCTGGGGGTTGTAGTGAGACCAAAGGGCAGGGCTTGAAACTGATAATGACTAGCCCACAGCAGGAAGTGTAGGGGATTCCTGGATCAACTGTTCATTTTTATATGGTAGTACGCATCCTGGAGATCTATCGAGCACATTCAATTGTCTTTTCCCAAAAAGGGAAGTATTGACTGCAGTTTTTTCATCCGGAACTTTGATTTTTTTACAGACTTGTTCAGTTTGCTGAGATCCAAAATGAGCCTCCAGTTCCCTGTCTTCTTTGGAATTAAAGTGAAGATACATTTTTACTTATACTGCAGTGTCAAGAACTGTCTTTGAAATATATGCATTACTTAATTTCTTTCAAGTCATTCATTTTACAGCTCAGATTATACTCTGTCAAAATGTCAAGAGCATTTCAAGGGCACATTTGATATTTAAACTGATATTTTAAATGAATAGCTATCAGTTGCCAAGTGAGTTTGTAAAGAGGGTGAGGTAACAGCAAAGATAACATGTTGTAAAAAGTAATATGCATCTTTTCATGTGCTCTAGAGACTGTCAATTTCAAGTAACATATAAAAATGTAACTTTTACAGTGCAGATAGCATGTTAAATGGAGTTGCTTGTCTTTTCGGCTTTTCCCGGTTAGGGGTCGCCACAGCAGAATTCTGGTCCGCTAATGACTGGCAGTAGATTTTTATGGTGCCGAGTTGCCAGCCCAACGCCCGACCTTCAGCAAAGGCACACCCATTCACGCATGTCTTTCGGAGGCCACTCGATCGGGGGGAGGACATGCAGAATCCACACAAAAGGCACTTCAGCCGAGAATCGAACAGGAGAACCTCTTGTACCACTTGAACTGCTGTACCACCGAAGCAAGCATGTTAAACGGAGTAATACTTTTTAATCAAGCAGCTACATTTAAGTGCACATGTAGTTTGGGAACATTTCAGTTGTGTTTCCAGGAATATGTAATCCTATGAGGATAAATCATAAAATATTTACAATTATACACTGACCCCCCCTCATTAATATTCCAAAATGTGATTGGTCAGTGTGCCCATTGTAAATCAGACTTATACTAATGGAAAAAGGTCTGGTCACCTGGACTTTTTTCATTAGTATAAGTCTTGATTTTTTGGGGGTTTTGGTAGCAATGGAGAATGGAAGAGCTCCGCTGCTGTAATCTTGCTATGTTAAATGAGTTTAACATAGCGAGATATCTTAAAAAAAAGCAACAGAGATCTTCCTTTCTAACTTTCCTAACTCGTTTAACATAGCGAGACAGCTTTAAAAAAGGGAATGGAGATCTTCCTTTCTCCGTTGCTTCCACACGCATCTCTGATGTAATGCATAACGGCTGTCTTTATGGTTGTCTTTGTTTGGCCACTCGGGCTTCGCCCTTGTGACTAAACCACACCAACCGTGGGTAAATCCAGCATTACCCACACCCAGGCGTGGGTTACTGCTTAAATAGTCCTATTATGTATTTATTTTATCTTGCTTAGGTTGTTTTTCATTTTAATAACTAAACATTACTTTTTCTTATTATTTGTTATCTGTGAGGCTAAATGCACTTCGCAGGTTCACGGTGTCCTTAGAAACTGCAGCAATTGTTTACTGTTGCTATGGCAACACGAATAGAATGTAAAGAAAGCTTCACTTCTCTTAACCAACAGTACATTTTCCCTTCTTTTTTTTTTTTTTATATATATTTGTTAATACTAAAAGGAAATAATTCAAAGGACATATGTACATGAATGGAACATTTCAGAGTTAATCACAAACATGTCCCCAATCCCAATAAGCATAACAGTGACTTTGATTAATCTAATAAATATTGTAATAATAATTAAGTTCACTATTCCAATTAGTCTACCTTAAAACTAGATTTTAGACTATTACTTATCTATGTATAGATAGTGAGATATTAAATATATACAGACTATATTAGTATAGTAAATATGAGAGAATTTAGAAAGGGAGACAAGATGCAGTTAAAATAAATAATGAGAAAAGAGAAAAGAGAGGGAAAGAAAAGAGAAAATTAAGAGAAAATACACATATACTATGTATGTTGATTTACAGTATAAATATTTAATGTGCTATACAACCCTCCTTCTGTGAAAGAAAAGTACCCTGTTTTACATACCTGAGGTAATGTGAAAGCTCTCACGTGTCATCTATTTTCAAAAAATATAGATAAAGATTCCAGTAGTTAGTTACCTTTGTTTTAAAATTCCAAGCAGTAAAATTGCTCCTTTAAAGTAATGTTAAAACAATTCATATCATAGTAGATGCTTTGAGAGATTTGGCTGTAACATTATCAGTCTTTTGCTTCTTCTTTTTGACATCTGTCCAGACATTTGTTTCTTTTGTACTCTTGAGAGAAGGTGACATCCAAATCCATATCTTCTGGTAAAGTAATCACATTATTAGTTTTAATAAATGAAGAGGCTTCCTCTTAAGTCAATAAAAGTCCTCATCTCATTGGCATACAGTTTTCTTATCTTAGCTAGATATGCAAGTTGTGCCTTGATGTTATTTTGTTTCAGAAACTATCATTGGCCGCACCTTTTTCCTTTGTTCCATTATTCTAGATGAATAGTCGTTATCAAATCTTATCAGGCTCTGTTTATATTTCAGAGGTGCCTTCCTCCAATCAGATCTTAAAATCAGTTACTTGTCCAAGTATGAAAGAAATTTGATAATGATTGACCTAGGAGGAGAGTTTGGGTTAGTGGCAGGTTTCCCAAGAGCTTTGTGCTCCCATTCAATGCCAAAGGAAAGTCATTCTTTTAAATTTAAAAGGTCAGGGATAGAGCTTGATAAAAAAGAAATAATATCCTCACCTTCTGTGTTTTCAGTTAATCCGAAAATCCTGATGTTATTTCTCCTCTCCCTATTTTCCAAGTAATCTACTTTATTAACCAACAAAGTGTTTTGTTTAAGAAGCAGATCTTTCGGTGTTTCCTCTTCCTTAAGTCTGCTTTCTATGTCTAGGGTTGCCACCTTCGTTCACGGCTAAAACCGTAGCCACGCCCCTCTCCTGCCAACAATACCGCCCATTTTGTGATGTCACGACAGCATCACTCAGCAGAACGCCCTCTTTTTTCCTTCCCTCCGCCTGCTTTTGGCTGATTTTGCTATGCTTTTGAATAGTAAATCAGCCGATCAACTTTTGCTCCCGCCTGCTTTTGGCTGATTTGCTATGCTTTTCTGTAAGAAAAGCATAGTAAATCAACCGATTAAACTCCGATAGTCTGTTTCCTTTTGAAACAGAATACCGGAGTTTGTACAGTGTTTTCCGGACTACCGGAGAATCAGTTTGATTTCCTGATAGTCCGGAAAAAAACCGAAGGGGTGGCAAGCCTATCTATGTCATTTAGAGAAACCTCTATTCCTGTTATCCTTGTCTGGTGGTGTTGTAGCACTTCCTTGAGGGTGTCAGCCTGTTTTTGACTGCTTGTTTTAAGATTTTCTAGGTTCTCTTTAAAATCATCCATCTTCAAAGACAACTCCTGCAGGGTAGATGTCATCTGTTGTAGTTCCTTCTTCAAGGCAGCAGCCTGGTGAGAATTCCTTCAGTTGCTCATTTTAACAAGTGAATATATCTCCAACCTTTTTGACAGGAAATTATTTGTAAAACTTCACCAAAGTTTCTAATTATGTAAATTAGTCCTTTATCTATAAGATTTTATACTTTTAAGAAAAAAAAATATTTTTTCCTGTCTTATTTAACTAGTTATAAGGAGCTCTAAAATACTGCTGCTGTCAGTCAGCTATTCAGGCTCCACCCCTGGCAGAAAGCGTCTTACCCTCCTGCTCGCACCTTGTCAGAGTTTCTTTCACCTTTGCGCCAAACAAAGATGAGCCACCGAAAGAAGCGTTGACAAAGAAAGACTTGAAGGGTTCTGTGAACTCACATAGGCACATCCAGGAATGCCTCCTTATGGAAATTCCTGTACCCACCGCCCTGCTCGCTCCATCAGCTGCATAAGATATAAGCCACATGGAGGAGTTATACAGAGTTTAAGGTAGCAAGCTGAGTGGCCACCTTGTCTGAAACCCCAGCAGCTGTAGAACCTTGGAGGGTATCACCTAACTTCTTCAGGAGATCCCTCTGCAGTCTAGTGAAGTGAGTCAAGTAGTTCAGCAACCCGAGTGTAAAGGCTGCTGATGAGAACATACGCTTTCTGTATCTGTCCATCGTGTGAGATTCTTTATTCGGTGGATGGACGGATGTGGAAGTCTCAGACAATTCCTTTTTGGTGGCAGCTGCCACCATCATAGCATCTACATGAACACCTTTGGACAAAAATTCCTTGTCAGAGGGGCCAGTAATGAACTTGTTGGGAGCCCAATGCCTTTCGAATGACTACGTTAAGGAGCTGGTCGAAAGGCGGGGTCACCCAAGAGGTGGAAGGGTGACACCGGAAAGCCTCCAGGTACACGGACTCATCCTCAGAAGGGCTGATGGATTGCAAGCCACCTCTCTGTTTAACGATCTCCAGGATGTCCTCAAAAGAGACATCCTCAGAGGACGACCGTGGGGACCCTTCCGAATCATCTAGATCTGCGTCTGAAGTGACAGACTCCTCAGGGGAGTGTTGATGTTTCCTCTTACATGTACTCTTCCAGGGGACCTCTTCAGAGGGATACTCTGGAGAGGTTTCGGAAAAGACTGTTTCACCCACTGGGGAGTCCTGGGACTTTGGGACTCTACACCTGGGGGGCGAGGGATAGTAGAGAGACAGACTCTGGCATTTTGGGGGGAAGAGAGCTTGGATCTGAGAGTGGAGCTGACTGGGGTGACAGCACACTCCTCATGACCTCGAAGGCACCATGATCCCATTCTGAGGGAGGCCCTGGCTCAGAAGAACCAGGAGACCACCCCCAAAGCAAAGATGCAGGCTCCGAGGCCGATGTAGGTGCCAAGCTGGCCTGCGCCGATGCCCTGAGAGGTAGATTCGGCTCAGACAACTGTCTGACATTACTCTCCTCTCTGGACCAGACAGGGAAGCATCCGCCCCTAGATTCCTCACCCGAGGATGGCACTGAGGAAGTTAGAGCAGAAATCGGGACCAAAGATCCTGAAGCAGGTCTCTGTCCTTTGGTTTCCACTACTATCAAATCCAAGCCCTCCAGCTACAAAGCAGCAACTTGGGTCAGAGGAGGAATTATGACAGGGGTGGTGATGACAGTCGGAGTTGGCTCCACTCTGGGAGGACTTGACAGGATCTTTGGCTAGTGCCAGTGTTTGCAGCAGTCTCTTAACCACGTGCTCCATGCCGTTGTTGGACAGGCTCCTGGAAGACCGAGAGGATGGAGCCAAGGACCTGGTTGATTGCAAAATGGGTGAATGTAGTATAGACAAGATCGATTCCAATATAGGGGACTGGCTTTGACTATGACTATCTCTCGGTTCCAAAAGGATCAGTGGAGCCAAAGAGGCAGATGTGTCGGGCCTGAAAGCCTTCGGGTCTGTGTTTGATTTTTTTGCCTGCTTCTTCGCTGGTTTAGATGCTGGCACTGAGGAAGAAGCTCTTTTTGAAGATTTGTCTGATACTGGCGATTTAGACGAAGAACTCTGTTTTCCTTCAATAGCCTCAGCAAAAGGAACTTTGAGCAGACCTCTCGCAAAGAGTTTATTCTTTCTTTCCTGCAAAACTCTAACTCTAAACCCATGACAAATAGCACAGGATTCCTGTCAGTGGACAGCACCCAAACAGTAAATGCAGCTGGTGTGTCCATCCGTTAAAGACATTTTCTGTGTACATTGGTCACACTTCTTGAAGCCCTAAGGCTTCAGATCTTTATCATCCTTAGACATGACTAACTGCCAATATTTAAAACTAAGAAAAAACAACTTCTACCAAACTATAACTTCGCTAAAGCACAAACCAAGCCTTTTTTTTTTTTTTTTTTTTTAAATAACTATCAACCAAAGGGGCACACACCACAACAGAAAAAGGGGATAACCAGAGGAGACGTCTCTAACTTAAACGACAATCTCCTCTGGTAAAATAAGTCTCTAACTTAAACGACAACTCCCAACAAGCGGAATAGACGAGAAAGTAAAGAAAAGCCCACTAACTGAAGTGGACCGATTCAGAAAGTCCTCTAACTTAAACAAACTCTGTGTCAAAGTCAGAGAAAGAAATTACACAACAAAATCCACACAAACCCTGAGAAGAGAGGGAGTTTGGACACGAGATAGGGTAGGGGAAGGCCTAATGAGAGACGGTCAGCAACACACAAAGCAAAACCGAGCAAAATTGACAGCAATAAGTAAAGTAACACTAAATATTCTCAACAGTAGTAAAAAAGGAACAAGAATTACTGTTAAAACAAAAGATACTTTTCTACTTAGCCTGGAGCCTAGTAGGAGGCACCAGATGTAGTTTAGCAGCAAATGAGATTCTGGGTACTCCTCACTAAGCATGATGGGATAGGGTACAGCCTCGAGCCAGTGGAAGCTCTCGAGCTTTAGTAAAGGCCGAGTTGGAACCGATGCTCAGTTATGAACCCAACCAGCAAGAATGAAGGTGAGATAGGACAACATAACATCTGAGGTAAAGCAGTACCTGCAAAGTGAAGGATTTAGTGTAGAAAATTTGACTCAAATAACAACACAACAGGATAGAGCAACAGACACCCAAATTAAGGAGAAACCAGTGGAGCAGGAAGCATCTAATTAGTTGACATATGAAGATACTTTGAAGCCTTCCAAAGGAAACCAGTACGAAGGTTCAGTTGAAGCTATACAGCAAGGGAAAAAACTAGAAACAGTGGCAACTCTGTCACAGTCAATGCTGTGGAGTAATACGCCAGGGAATTCCCATATGAAAGAACAATGGATGAGACAGGGTGAAACTGAATAGAACGTAGCACAAGAAGAAGCTTTGGAACTTTCTATAGAATTCCCGCAGGAAATGGCGAACAAAGAACATAGCTTCAGTTTAGAAGAAAATGATCTATGAGAAGATTTGCTTGATTTAATAGCGATGGATAGACATATTAAGATCAATGAAAGAAATAGACTGCAGAATGTCAATAAAACCCTAAAAGTTAGAAGTTTGATAAAACGAATGAACACAGTAATTAGGATAGATATATGCAATACAACAGAAGTAAATAGGATACATTACTGTGCAGCCAAATTAATAACAGATACAGTCCTACCACAAGAATAGAGAATAGTTAGGGAAAGGATGAGGAGAAACTGAATGCCATCAAGGATAAAGCAATTAAGACGAGAAGTGTCACTGACAGAAGAGTACAGAAGAGGGGACAGACCAACAAAAATACTCAACGAAAGAAGTAATAAAAGCAATGTGCAGTATTATAAGGGATCAGGATTTATCACTACCACAAACAATAAACTAAAAATATCATCACAGGCAGAAGAACTTAGAAAATACACAGATAATTATAAAGGAAAAGTACAAAATAAAAAATTAATTGTTGCCCCAAAAAAGTTTTATAGAGAATTGGGAAAAAAGGTAAAAGGAATGAAAGACCAACAAAAAAGAAGAAATAGACGCATCTTGGAGAAGTATTTATGAAGATCATGTGGAAAATAACAGAGATGCTAAATGGACAGAAGTAGTAAAAGAAAGAATAAGAAGTTCAAACGTACAGGATATGAAATGGGATGAAGTAACGGCCAGAGAGACTGAAACAAAGTTAAGAAAAGCCTCTTACTGGAAAAACCCAGGCCCAGATGTAGTGCCTAACTTCTGGCTAAGAGTATTAACATCTTTGCATGAAAAGTTAGCCATGAGTAAGAACTATTTATATGTGCACCCTGAACAGAAACCAGCCTGGCTAACAAAAGGAAAAACAATGCTCCTACTTAAGAGTGAACCTGCAAGCTATCCTAAAAATTCTAAACCAATAATTTGCCTTCCGACTACGTATAAACTATACGCTGGTATTGATGCCAAAATAATTCACAGTCATTTAGAAGAAAACTCAATTACGTCAATAGAACAAAAGGGGAATAAAAGAAACTTATATGGAACAAGGGATTATTTGTTGTTAAATAAAGTCATAGTGCATAACTGTAAAAAGGGGAAGAATCTAAGTATGGCATGGACGGAGTACAAAAAAGCATTTGACAACAGAGAGACCCAAGAGAGACTTTTCCAGATTTAAGTATTTTTTTTCTCTGTTTTTTTGCTCCGACTGCCTTTTCCCGCCTAAAAAGTGAATTTCTAACTGATCTGTGCTTTAAAAAGTTTAAATTGCATTTGCCTTCTGCTTTTTACAGTTTTTGCACTTGTTTTATATCAGTTTAAGTCGTTTTTGTATTGTATAACTGTTGCAGGCTACACACTAAAGTGTGCTAGCCTGTTTATAGCATTTACAGTGTTTTCTGTGTGTTTTTCTGCCGTTTCTTGAAAAAAACAAAAAAATATATTCTCTTTTCCTGCCTTTGCTGAACTAGATCAGTCCAGATTTCAAGTTTTGCTGAATTCCGGACTGTGGTATAGTTTCCTGTGTTGCCCATATCCTTACTTGGATAGGAGGAAACTTCTCTGTTCATTAGTGAGAGTGGGGAGCTTTGAGCAGCCTATCTGTCCCTGGAGGAGTGGTCTCAGCCCTGAAACTAGCAGCTTATTGGCCACTCTGGGTCATTTCCTATCTCTTTCAGTTTCCCTGCTTTAGAACTCGCATTTGTGCGGTTTTGCACGATTTTGTGCATAGTGCATCGGGCAGCGCCGCTTAAACGGGTTTAAACTATTCCCGGCTCCAAAAAGTCTGCTCTTCACTTTTTCCCCATGAACTGTTCTAAATCTCAAAGTAAGCACTCTATTTTCATTCTAAAGCCCTGCAGTTGCTCGTATAAGTAATCTTATAAGTAAGCACTAATAAACTAAAGCACTACACCCTCTTATACTCCCTTTAAGTACTTGGCTCCCTATTGGTCCTTTTTGATCAGTCAAAACGTAGTTCCTTATACTATTCTGGCATGTCCAAAAGTCAGTTTTGGGTTTACTCTCCAGTCCAGCTGGTGAATCTGGGAATCTTGAGGCAATGTTACAACTGCCTTATGTACACAGACCACCCTCTCCTCCTCCCAACAAGCTCAAATATATGTGAGAGATGCAACTATATAGCCAAACTGGAGGCTGAGCTCTCTCAACCCAATACTGGCGCAGTCAGTCAGGAGGAGAAGGCAACCACAAACACCACAAATCCAGTCTCACATAGACCTATCGCAACAGAAAACCAAACACATAAACACACAAAAACATACTTGGAGACTCTAAATAAAAATCTGCCCAATCAGCATAGACCTCCAAAGCAGACATCCAAGCAACCGCTACCCCACAACAATACCCATGTATCACATAGTTCACAAAGTCAGTGTGCCACACAGTCACAGCCCTTAAGGCTAAACAACACACCTAATACACTTGTAATAGGTGACTCTATTGTCAGACACACTGACGTCCCACTCACCAGGCTGGACAAGGAGAAGGTCACTGTAAGCTGCCTGTCAGGTGCCAGGATCCACCACATAACACAAGCACTCAGGTCACTTCAAAGCAAGTACAAATATGACTCCATCATTGTCCATGCTGGTGTGAATGACCTGAGACGTACCTCCCTGGACTACATGAAAAGAGACATAGAGGAGCTCTCTGATCATATAGCCCAGGCCGGTATGACCCTGACCTTGAGTAGCATCTTACCCTCACCAAGAATGATGCCACAGTATAAAGACAAAATGATCAATTTTAACAATTGGCTAAAGTATTGGTGTCATTCAAAGGGGATCCAGTGTCTGTCAGCCTGGGATGACATGCTCGACAAGCCACATTGCTTCGCTAGGGACGGCTTGCACCTGTCACCCCTGGGCTTTCGAATATGGGCTAAGGCTCTTGCCGTCCCCATAGTGCCTTTTTTAGGCAAAGCTCAAAAGACAAACCCACCTCCATAGACAAGACAAAGAAAAAGAAAAGTACAGTTTTGTACCTACCATAAATGTAGATGTCCGAACTGGATAGCATCTGCAGTCATAACAACTGGGTTGTCCTGTCGTCAGGCAGCCCTTCAGTCGGCAGTTCAAAGTCCGGGTCCAGCTTCGCTGATGTCGCACTTCACCCGGCGTCATCTCTGTTGGTCTTGGTATAAAGGCATCAGCCTTCCTCAGTGTTTCTTGCCCCAGATGCCAGTTGCCCTCTTGAAGGCTAAAATTTGGATAAATGCCAATGTTTCCAAAAGATAGAGGTAAACACAAAAATAAGCATGTATGTACATATATACAAACAAATACACCATAAAAGACTCCCCCCACCAGCTAGCTATTAGGAGGGTAAACACCCTAGGAGTACCACAGAGGGGAAGGAGGGAGGGTAATCCTGACTGCAGATGCTATCCAGTTCGGACATCTACATTTATGGTAGGTACAAAACTGTACTATGTCCTTCATGGATGCATCTGCAGTCATAACAACTGGGTAGAATACCATAGCCAACTAGGGGAGGAGGAAAAATTAGATTATGGTGTGTTTAGGATCCCTTGCAGTACAGCAGTGGCAAACCCTGCTCGGGATCTGGAATATAGAGGCAAATTATAATGCTTGGCAAATGTATGCACGGAGGTCCAAGTAGCCGCCTCAATAATGTCTTTGGTTGCCACTCCTCGTAAGAAGGCTGTGGTAGTGGCTGTTGCCCTTGTAGAATGAGGTCTTATGTTCTGTGGAATTGGTTTTCCATGGAAGGAGTAACAGAAACGTATGCAATTTCCTATCCATTTGGAGATTGTCTGTTTGGAAATAGCTTTTCCTTCCCTTCCTGTTGCATAGGCTACAAAAGCTGGTCAGTTTTCTGCTACTTTTGTTCTGTCCAGGTAGTAGCGTAGCTGTCTATGTACATCAAGGTATGCAGTATTCTTTCCCCTCTGTTTTGTGGGTTGGGAAAGAAGGTAGGTAGGTGGATTGCCTGGTTTAAAGACACTCTGGATACCACCTTAGGCATAAATGTAGGATTAGTCCTCATGGACACTCTATCTTGGTGGAAGATTAGGAAGGGCTGTACTGCCATTAGGGCCTGAAGTTCAGAAACCCTCCTGGCTGAGGTTATTGCCAGTAGGAAAGCAGTTTTCCACGATAGATGCTGTAGGTCTGCTGTTGCTGCTGGTTCAAAAGGTGATAGTGTCAACTTTTCTAGCACAAAGTTCAAGTCCCAAGCTGGCAATGGTGGTTTCCTTGGAGGTTTTACATTCTTGATTCCTCTGAGGAACTGCCTGAGTAAAGGATGTGAAAAGACAGGTGGATCAAAGCTGTATTCTGCTGATATAGCTGATGCATGTATCTTGATGGAGGAGTAGGACAGGCCTATATGTAGAAGCTCTGCCAAATAATCCAGAATGTTAGGCATATCTATGTTTGACACATCTTTTCCTCTTTCAGTACTCCAAATGACAAACCTTTTCCATTTTCCTGCATAGTTCCTTCTTGTTGAAGGTCTGCGGGCTTCAAGAATAATATCTTTAACTCTTTGGGAAAGTTCTGGATTAGCTGCTGCTATGTGATGTTCCATGCAGTCAGTTGCAACGTTTTTAGGTTTGGATGCATGATGCTGTAGTTGTTCTGAGTTAACATCAAAGGCATCAGGGGTATTGGCCACATATTGTTCCGAGACATGCTCCTCAGCAGTGGGTACCAGTGTTGTCTTGGCCAGTTTGGAGCTATCAGGATTATCCTTGGACGTTCTTCCTTGATTTTAGTAATACCTTGTGTATCAAGGAAGAGGTGGGAATGCATATGCTGTTAGGCCTTTCCAGCTGAAGGAGAGCGAATCCACTTTCCATGCCAGTGGGTGGAATGTCCTTGTGCAGAATTTTTGAGCTGGTGATTGAGAGGGGAAGCAAATAGATCTATCTGAGGCATTCCCGTTTCTTTGAGATGGTCTTGAAGATGTCGGGTGTAGCATCCATTCGTGGGCATCGGATGTGGTTCTGCTTAATATGTCTGCTAGAGTATTCTCTTTCCGGTACAAATATTGCCTGTAACTGGATGTTGTAGCTGAGTGCCAGGTTCCACAGCTCCAAAGTCATTCTGCATAGGGGTATGAATGAGTGCCTCCCTGTTTGTTGATGTACCACATGACTGTGGTGTTGTCTGTCCTTATCATCAACTGGCCCTCTTTTAGAAATGGTCTGAACTTTTGGATTGCCAGTTTTACTGCCAGCATTTCTTTTAGGTTGATGTGCAGGTGAAGTTGATCCTGCTTCCACAATCCTTGCACGCATTTGTCCAGCATGTGGGCCCCCCATCCTAGGTCTGAAGCGTCTGTTGTGATGGTCTGGTTTGCTTGACATCTGCGAAAGGGTAGACCTGGGTTTGACTGGCATGCTTGAGCCCACCATAGGAACTCCTGTTTTAAGCATGGAATTAGTGGAATTTCTGTTTCTAGGCTGTGCCTGTGTTGGGACCATAAATTCTTTAGGTACCACTGTAGTTTTCTCATATGTAGTCTGGCAAGTGGGACCAAGATTATGCATGATGCCATGAAGCCCAAGGCCTGCAGTACTTTTCTTGCTGTTAACTTGTTCTGTTTTGCTAGAGCCAAGAAGTAAAGAGGAATTCTTTTGTTTTTCTGCAGTTAGGAATGCCATTTGTCTTACTGTGTCCAATTCCCAAGAATGTCCTTGTTTGGGATGGTATCAGCCTTGATTTTTGTAAATTGACTGTGTATCCCAGTGCTTGTAGCAAGTAAATGACCCTTTGTAAATCTGTTGTCAGCTTGCTTTTGTTGTCCCTTGTAGCAGGCAGTCGTCCAGGTATGGGTAAATTTGAATTCCCTGTAGTCTGCAGTGGGCGATTACTGATGCCAGGCATTTTGTGAATACTCTGTAGATAAGCCAAAAGGCAATGCTGAGAATTGATAATGCTCTGATCCTGCAAGAAATCTGAGGTATCTTCTGCAGATTGGTCGAATGGGGACGTGCAGGTATGCCTCCTTGAGATCTAGAGTTACCAGCCAACACTCCTTGCCCAGCATGGGAAGAAGTTGCTGTAGGGTCAGCATTTTGAATTTTGGGACAATGATGTATGTATTTAAGGTGGACAGGTCGAGAATAGGTCTCCAACTTTTTCCTTTCTTGGAACTAGGAATAGTCTGGAGTAGAATCCCTTTCCTTGTTCTGTTGTTGGCACTCTTTCCACAGCTCTCATGTTTGCTAATTGCATTATCTGTTGTAGAGCCTCTGTTTTTTGATTTGGAGGTAGGTTTGGCATTCCTCTATTGACTGGTAAAGTGTGGAAGTGGAACCGGTAACCTTGATCTATGGTTTGTAAAATCCACTTGTCTTTTGTGATATAGTGCCAGTTCTTGAAAATAAGGTTAATTTGCGCCTAATGGAGCTGCTATTTGTTCCCTGGTAGGCGGATTTAGAGGTAAGTCACTGTGGTTGTGTTGTTGTAGTGGCAGTGGTTGTGTCTGTGCCTCTGTTGTTACCTTGCCACTGTCGTCCTCTGTAGGCACCTCCTCTGGATTGGTTTCTGCCTCTGGAACGTCTATTCCTGCCCCTTGGGGATCTTGTGGAGTCAGGAGAGGACGAATGTTTGGCAGGCCAGTTCCTGCTAAACCTTGGGGTTGAACCTGCAAGAAATCTTTAACCGTTTGAACAGATTTTGCCTTTTCTTCCATTTTCTTCATTACCTGCTGGGCAGGTGTACCAAACAAGCTGGTCTTATCCATAGGAGCATCTAATAACTTAGCTTTAACATGATCCGGTAAGGCTTGTTCCTTTAGCCATGCATGTCTTCTTATCACTGTGCCAGTCATGGCTGATCTAAATGAAGCCTCCAGTGCATCATAGCCACATTTTAAGGAATGGTTACTAACCTGTTGTATGTTATTTACCATTTCTAATACATATTTCTTATCAATAGAGTCATCAGAGGATAGCTTTTTGTTAACTGATCAAGCATAAACTCTTGGTATTGTATCATGTGAAACTGACAGTTTAAAGCTCTAGCTGAGAGAGTAGCTGAGGTGTAGACTTTTTGCCCCATCTGTCTAATGACCTGGCTTCCCTTTCAGAAGGAATAGGGTTTTTAGCTGTGGTGGCTACTGCCCTGGGACCCTGGGATATAGTTTCGGGTCTGCAAGTGGGGCCTTGTAAAGGTGGTGATGAGTGTCTGGTACCCTGTAAAATCTGTCTGGTTTGGCAGGGGCTGGAGGTAAGAATCTGGTGCAGAGCAGACATCATTGAAGGCATCGTCCACCACAGAGGACAGGAGGTATAGCTAAGGGCCTGTGCTGTGGAAGGTGCAGAAAGGTCCTAAGTCTTTTCTGGAGTCTGAGAAATCCTGCTGCTGCCATTGGAACTGCTCTGCATGGCATGTAAGGTTTCCCCAAAGGAGAATTCTTCTGGTGGAGAAGCAGCTGGAATGGATTCTTCAGCATCTGAGTCTTCATAATTGGAGAAAGGAGCCTCTGGCTGGTCTGTTATGTCTGATTCATCGGCAGAATCATCAGAGGACACAGGCTCGGGGGGCTCTGCCCTAGGTCTCTTCTCTGGGGGCTGAGAGGCCCTGTCTGGGTGAGATTGAGATCCCCTAATTAATGAAATTAAATCTTCTGCCAGAGTAAGCATTTGTGAACTAGAAGAGGGCCTGGTTGTAGGGCTTTAACAGGCACTGTTTTAGTAGTTTTGGCTGCTTTAGCCCTGGCAAAGGCCTTAATGGACATGGCTGCTGGAGGCCTAGCAGCACCACGTGCTGGGGTAGAGACATCCAAGGGAATGGTGTCTGATAAGTCAGTGGCAACCACCGTAGTGGATAAAATTTCTGAGGCCGATTCAAGAGAAGTAGCAGGGGCCTCAGTGGTAGTGATAGATTCAGCTGTACTTTGATCAGTTTTCTCGGTTTCCGAAACCGAGACACTCATGATTTGCTTAACCATGGTTTGTGTCGGTCTTTATCTTTGCGTTTTTAGCAGTTTGGGTAGTCGGAGGATCCGGCGGCATAATATACGCAAAATCAGAACCGAAAAACTGTTCAGCAAACTCTGACCGGCGCCTAAGCGTTCGGTTGAATGAAGCACAGGCGAACAGGCTGCTACGTCGTGGGCTGGGCCTAAACAAGGCAGACAATAAGAGTGGTAATCTTTATGAGGTATTTGTTTCCCACAGGTTAAACAATTATTAACTTTTTCTGACATCGGCTGAGGCAGAACTTAGCTTTAGAAGTCTTGATAGTATTCGGTAGAAGTAATCTCTGGATCCGACCGACCGCACTGCGAACAGCTTCTGCTTGAGGCGCCGACGGCAAAAAGACTGAGGAAAATGGCGTCGGCTGATGCCTTTATACCAGACCAACAGAGATGGCGTCGGGTGAAGTGCGACATCAGCGAAGCGGACCGGACTTTGGAATCCGGCCGACTGAAGGGCTGCCTGACGACAGGACAACCCAGTTGTTATGACTGCAGATGCATCCATGAAGGACATCTAAGGGTATTGTTGCTCAGCGCCAGAAGTCTAAACCTCAAGATGCACGCACTCAAGGCTCTCCTCAGTATGGAAAACATCGATATCTGTGCAGTAACAGAAACCTGGTTCAAGGCTCTTGAGAGCACCCTAGCACTACCAGGTTATACCTCGTACCATGCTTTTTGGCCCCAAAACACGGACCGAACCACAAAAGGAGGGGGTGTATCCATATTCATCAAAGATACCCACACCTCCAGGTTAGTGGCACTGCATGAAGCATCGGAGACCATCCGTGTTCAACTGACAGTGGGCAAAACTACCTTTCCCTTTGTAGCCTGCTACAGACCACCCTCCCAAACTCAGGAACCCCACTCAGCTTTCCTGAGAACACTAGAGAATATGAAGGTCTCTCCAAACACCATTATATTGGGTGACTTCAACTACCCAAACATAGACTGGGAGCACTACTCAAGCCCCAACACCCTCGCCCAATGGTTCCTAGAATTTATAAACTCAAATGCTATGGAACAACTGGTCACCACTCCCACAAGAGGAGAAAACATATTGGACCTGATCATCACCAACATGGGGACTCTATGTTCCATACCAGAGGTATACCCCTCATTGGTAAGATCTGACCATAAATTAATCTCACTGGACATCCATATCCCGTCCCCACCCCCAGCCACGGAAACCACGGTGAAGAACTTCTCAAAAGCAAACTTCACACTTCTCAAAACCGAGGTGGAATCTTTAAAAGTCCCCGGGCCAGTGGAAAATACGGCCCAAACCGCAGAATGCTTTCTATGGCACCTACAGGAATGCATGGATCGTGCTATCCCAAATAAAACCAAGACTCATTCCTCCAAAGGCAGGAGATCTGTCTGGTGGACCCCTGCCATAAATAAGCTATACAACAGAAGGATGAAGCTACTACATGATAGAGCAAAATCACAAAAAGGGAAGGCATCTCTGATCAGTACTAGCAAGAAACTATGATCCCTCATAAAATCATCTAAGGCCAGCTTCGAAAGAAAAATTGCACAAGATGCTAAAGATAATCACAAGGCCTTCTTCAGTTATGTCAGGAACCTGGGTGGCAACTCCCAGATATGCTCTGAGTTAGTTCAAAATGATAAAAAATACACTGAACCCACAGACATTGCCAACATCCTGGCAGACAGGTTCAGTGCAAACTTCTCCCCCCTTCCCCCCAAAAGAGCAAATGTCTATCCCAACAGTGTGTAGCCTCCCTGATATCACAGATGCACAGGTGAGAGCTGTCCTCTCCAAAGCAAAAAACACAGCATCAATAGGACCGGACGGTGTTCTGGGCTGCATCTTACATGAACTCCAAGAAGAACTGAACCCTCACATAAAGTCACTGTTCAATTTCAGCCTTATTACAGGATATGTACCCAAGGAATGGCGTACAGCAACAGTGGTCCCACTCCACAAAGGTGGTGCCACAACGGACCCCGGAAACTATCGCCCTATAAGCCTGACTATCCTGGTCTGCAAAGCTATGGAGCGTATCATCATGAAACTCATAAACAAAGACATTGGGAACCTCCAAACACTGGATCCTACCCAATTCAGCTTTGTTAAGGGCAGATCTTGCCTCTTGAACCTGGTCGACTTCTTTGAAACAGTCACCAAGGCCATAGATGAAGGGAAGTTAGTCCACACAGCCTACCTGGACCTCGCAAAAGCCTTCGACACAATACCCCACTCGGGCATCATAAATAAGCTCACCAGCTTAAATATCAACCCCTATGTCACAAGATGGGTTGCAAACTGGCTCAGGGATAGAACCCACATGGTCAGAATTGCAGGTGCATGTTAGACTCTAAACCAGTTACAAGTGGTGTCCCACAAGGCTCAGTCCTGGGACCTCTCTTGTTCGGTATATATTTCTCTGAGGTACAGGCTAACATGGGGGGACTATGGCTCACCAAGTTCGCAGATGACTGCAAACTGGGTGCCATAATTGACTCGCCGACTGACACAAGCATCCTCCAAAAGGGTCTCACAGAGACGGATAACTGGTGCCAGAGCCATAGCCTAAAGCTAAATGCCAAAAAGTGCATAGTCATCCCCTTTGGGAAAAACAAAGTGCCCACAAATTACCACATAGGTGGTAATCCATTAAGTACGGAAGAAGTAATTAGGGATTTGGGGAACCAAGTAGATAGCAATCTCTCCTTTGACAATCACGTTGCCAAAGTGGTTAGAAAGACCTTCTATATAGCCCACCTTATCACGAAAGGATTCACATCTAGATCAAGAGAAGTCATTGTGCCCCTCTACTCATCACTCATCAGGCCCATAATTAAATACAATGCCCCATTTGGGATGTACCTTACACAAGACCTGCAGCAACTGGAAAGACCCCAAAAGTACCTCACCAAGAGGATCAAGAGACTCAAATAGATGTCCTACACAGTTAGGCTAAAGAAACTCCAGCTCTACTCAGTTGCTTACCGCCTACACAGAGGCGATCTGTGTCTGACATATAAAGCCATGTCCAACCCAGAATTAATGGACATGCTCCACCTCAGGAAATCCAAATCACTTAGAGCTACACGCTCCAGGGACTTAAACCTCAGCACAGAAATAAATAGGACATGCTGGAGGGACAGATTCATATCCCAGAGGCTTCTCTCACTCTGGAACAAAATCCCAATCCATGTTAGGCAGAGTCCCTCAATGACCCTCTTGAAGAGAAATCTTGATGAGTGAATGGGAGATTGCAGGTTTACCCCTGGGATCTCTTATGTATCCCTACTAGACAGAGGCACAGTAAACTAACCTCAAAAGGGCTATCTTCTGTGACCTACTATACAGAGGCACAGTCAACTAATCTAAACGGGTGGCAAAAGCCAAACACACTCTGGCTAGGCTTATAAATGCCCTAGGGCAGATAGCCTAGTATCAACCTATGAACCTATGACAGTATCCCACACTCATGGATAAAGAGTGCTTACAAATGTATGAGATACACCCTACATTGATAAACTACATCACAGCAACTATGAAGCAGTGGCAAACTACTTAAGCCATGATAAAGGACAAATTATTATTACAGGGATAAAAATCCAAAGGGGGATATTCCAGGATGACTCTCTGTCATTAGGTCATGGGTATAATTTGGCTCCCAGAAAGCAAAAAGGTGTAAATATTTCTCATCTTCTCTTTGTCGATGATTTAAAACTTTATAACTCATCAGATGAGGAACTGAAAAGCACAACTGCACACAACTGCAAGTAGTCAAAACTTTTACAGTTGATATAAGAAAGTCATTTGGTCTTGATAAATGTGCAAAAGCAACCTTTAAAGCAAGAAAGCTGCAGCACCAAGAAAACATCAGTTTGGGACAAGAATGTGATATAAAAGAACTTGAGCAAGAGGAAGTATATAAATATTTGGGAACTGATGAAGGATCAACAATAAAACATGAACAAATGTGAATAAAACTCAGTAAGGAATATTTTACAATACTTAAATTAATCCTGAAAACAGCACTGACATCTAGAAACAAAGTTCAAGCTATAAACCAAATGTGTTCTTCCTGTCCTAACTTACAGTTTTGGAGTGACGTACTGGCCCCAAAAGGTGCTGGATAGATTAGACAGGATGATTCATGCTCATCAAATGATTTATAAAAATAAGTGCATACCAAGATTATATATTCAACATTTTGAAGGAGGTATGGGCCTTCTAGAAATTGATTACATGCATAGATGTGCAATTTTGGGATTGCATACATACCTGCTGACCTCACAAGACTCAAACATAGTTAATGTTTTGAAACATAAGGAGACTAAATCTAAGATGACTTTCCTTCTTAGTCTGGCAGAAGCATATCGGCATCAAGTGGGAATGGAAATCAAACCAGAAGTAGATAAAAATCAGGCAGCAACTGAGTGTGCCAAGAAAACAAAAGAAAGAATATAAGGTGAAGGATCAGAGGAGAAGGCAAGAAATGTGGAAAATGCATAAATACAGTTGCAAGTATACAAAACACCTGTAACAACCTCATGTTGATCAGGATCAAATGCAGGAATGGTTAAGGAGAGGCAAATTCAAACCAAAAGATGAAAGGTTAATATTGGGGGCCCAAGATAGTGGACTAAATACACACTGGTTTAAAAAGTCCACTGAACATGTGGGAGAAACAGACAAATGTAGGTTTTGTAAAACAGAACTGGAAACAGTTGCACACCTTGTTGCTGGTTGTGACATACTAATGGCAGAAGTACTGTATACTGAAAGGCATAATAATGTGGCAAGACTGTTGCACTGGGGATTGTGCAAACATTATAATACTGAAGTAGCTGAAAAACACTGGAAACATGAACCACAAAGCATCATAGAAAATGAAGTCTACATCACATGGAATCACCCATTACCAACAATTCAAAAGATAGATGTGAGAAAAAAAAGCTATGTACTCACCATAACATTCCATGTTTGTTGTCCTTGATCATGCCTTCCTTCTTGTTGTTTGGGTTTGGAGCTGATACTCGGCACCGACTTGATAGTATACTATAGCTCGAGAGCTTTTACTGGTTTGAGGATAGCCCCTATCCCAGCATGCCAAGCAGTAGTTACCCAAATCTCATTTGTGATAACCCAACACTAGATCATATAAATAGACAAGAGATATACTCTACTTTACATATCTGATGCCACTTACATATAAAGGTGTGACCCCTCCACAACAGTAATAGTAGTAGACTGAGACTGACCATAAGGTATGGTATAAAGGAAACTCAGACAGTATAACCATGAGAACAAGGGATTCCTCTCAATCCTACAGGAAGGGGAAACGAGGGCGGGACACAAGAAGGAAGGCGAGATCAAGGACAACAAACATGGAACTTTATGGTGAGTACATAACTTCTTTATGTTATGTTGTCCATATTTCGCCTTCATTCTTGCTGTTTGGGACAGCGTCCCCAGCAGCTGATTCTTGGGTGGCTCACTGGAAAAAACTCTTCAGGACCGTGGAACCAAAGGATGCCCTGTTCCGGGAGGTCATACCTACTTTGTAATGAGTGATAAAGGTATGAGGATTAGCCCATGTAGCTGCTGCACAGATCGAATCCAAAGGCAATCTGGCTTGAAAGGCAATAGAGGTAGACAAGGCCCTTGCTGAGTGCCCTTTAATTTTCCCTGGAAGTTTTTGTTTACGCGACTCATACACGTTTTACAGTGTCTGAAAGCCACTTTGATAAAGTCACCTTTGAGACTGCACAATCTCTTTCATTGTCTGCAAAGGATATGAACAATTGGTCAGACTTTCTAAAGTCCTTGGTCCTGTGTAAATAGATACATAACTGTCTAAGAATGTCCAACTGATGAACCTTATACTCTGCCTTGTTCCCATGATTAGGGAAGAGCACAGGAAGCTCTATGAATTGACTCAAATTGTAGTCAGAAAGTACAGTTGTGTACACTTGCTATAAATGTAGATGTTTGAGTGTATTCATTGTTGCAGTCATCACATCTGGGTTATCCTGCCAGGGGTAGCCCTCAGTCAGCCCAAATACCTGAGGCTTAGTATTTCTGCATCAGTTGTTGTTACTCCAGGACTGACGTCAGGTCATCAGTGGTATAAAATCAGGCAGCTGACGCCATCACATCAGTATTTCTTGCCCTGTCAGGAGCCCCCAAATAGGGAGCTAGGTTATGGTGGAAGAACACCACCAGTAGAAAGTAAATACCAAAAATTCCCTGTAAGTAGAGTGGGAGAGAGAGTGAGAGAGACAGAGAGACAGAGAGACAAGGGGGATGGAGAAACGGAAATCAGGACTGCAACATTGAATACACTCGAACATCTACATTTATGGTAAGTGTACACAACTGTACTATGTTCTTCATGTTTCACTGCTGCAGTTATCACATTTCGGTTGAATCCCAAAGCTGAAGAAAAGATTGGAGGCAGTCAAGAAGACTGGGGAATGGCTAGGATGCCCTGCAAGACTGCGATGGCAAAGCCTGCCCTGGATTTGGAGAAGATAGGCAGGTGGTAATGCTTGGTGAAGGTATGAACAGATGTCCATGCTGCAGCCTCCAGGATGTCCTTGGAGGGGACCCCTCTGAAAAAAGCTGCAGGGGTGGAGGTTGCCCTGGTGGAATGCATTCTGACCCCCTTTGGGGGTGGTTTCCCGTGCTATTTGTAGCAGAAATGGATGCAGTGTGCTATCCATTTGGAGACTGTTTGTTTGGATATGCCCTTGCCCTCTGCCCCTGCTGCGAAGCTGACTAGCAATTGATCAGTTTTTCCTAAAAGATTTAGTCCTGTCCAGATAGAATCTGAGCTGTCTGTGCACATCTAGAGAGTGCAGAATCCTTTCCCCATTGTTTTGTAGGTTAGGGGAAAAGGTAAGCAAATGAATGGACTGGTTGAGAGCCACACTGGACACCACTTTAGGCATGAAGAATGGGTTAGTCCTCAGGGAGACCCTGTCCGCATGGAAAATGATGAAGGGCTCTACAGCCATGAGTGCCTGTAGCTCTGATACTCTTCTAGTTGAAGTGATGGCCAGAAGCAAGGCTGTCTTCCAAGAGAGGAATTTTAACTCTGCTGAAGCTGCAGGTTCAAAGGGGGGTATGGTGAGCTTCTCCAACATAAAGTTAAGGTCACAAGCTAGGGTAGGAGCTCTTCAGGGGGGCCTTAAGTTATTAGCCCCTCTTAGGAATGGTTTGATGACAGGGTGTGAGAAGAGAGGTGGCTCTCTGCTGTAATGAGCAGAGATGGCAGAGACATGAATTTTAATAGAACAGAAGGACAGACCCCTGTGTAGTAGGTCTGCTAGGTAATCCAGGTTGAGAGGTAAGGAGGGCTGTGCCATTCCATCTCCCTTAGCCTGGATCCAGACGCAAAACCTTTTCCACTTGCCAGCATAGGATTTTCTAGTGCTGGGGCGTCTGGCCTCACGTATAACATCTAGGACTTGTTTGATTAGGCTGGCAGCTTGAGGAGAGGTCAGAGAATAAGCCAGACTGCCAGGCTGAGGGTCTGCAATTGGGGATGCATGAATTCTCCATTCCTCTGGGTCAGGAGTGTTGGGATCTGAGGAAGGTGCCATAGTGGCAGGGGTGACTGGCTGTGCAGCAGTGGGTACCAGTGCTGGCACGGTCAGTCTGAGGCAATCAGGATTGCCCTCGGTTTTTCCTCCCTTATTTTGAGCAGTACCCCTGAAATGAATGGTAGAGGGGGAAATGCATAGACTGAAAAGGTTTACCCACTGGAAGGATAGAGCATCCACTTTCCACGCTTTGCTGTGAGGCTCCCTGGTGCAGAATTTGCTGAGCTGATGAC
The DNA here is from genome assembly GCF_019279795.1 of Protopterus annectens. Taxonomy (NCBI): domain Eukaryota; kingdom Metazoa; phylum Chordata; order Ceratodontiformes; family Protopteridae; genus Protopterus; species Protopterus annectens. The sequence goes on from NC_056743.1 coordinate 114,529,472, forward strand.
TGGAGTGGGAGGCAAAGAGGTCACCTTCGGGGTGCCCTATTTCTGGGTTACAAGAGTGAAGGTTCTGTGGTCTGGCTGCCACTTGTGTGGGTCTAGCAGGTTTCTGCTTAAGTTGTCTGCTAGACAGTTTAGGAAGCCTGGCAGGAATTGTGCTAGCAGGTGTAGTTGCATGGCTGAGGCCGTGTGCCAAAGGGTCATGGCGAGCCTGCAGAGAGGATAAGAGTGAGTCCCTCCCTGCTTGTTGATACATCACATCACTGTGGTGTTGTCTGTTTTGATCAGAAGAGGCCCCGGGGAGAGTAGTGGTCTGAAAGCTGCCAGGGCATGCTGAACAGCTATCACCTCTTTTTGGTTGATGTGCAGATGTATTTGATTTGTGCTCCACTGGCCCTGAATGCACTTGCCGTCCAGGTGTGCACCCAGGCATAGTCTGATGCATCTGCAGTAAGGATCTGGGCAGGGTGGGGTTGTGAGAAGGGAAGTCCTTTGTTGTGGTTGCACCACCAAAGAAAATCTTTCCTTAGACAAAGTATCATTGGTATGAGAGTTTCCAGGTCATGAGAGTGTTGACAACAAAGGCTTTTTAGGTACCATTGTAGTTTCCTCATATGCAAGCTGGCATATAGAATGAGTAGAATGCAGGTATCCATGAACCCTAGAGCTTGCAGGATTTTCCTTGCGGATAACTGGGTTCTGGTGGCAAGTTGAGATAAGTAGCCAGTCAGGTAGGCTTGTTTTTCTGGAGTAAGGAATGCCATTTGGGATGCTGTGTCCAGGCTTGCTCCCAGGAAAACAATTTTTTGTGCAGAGACTAGTTTTGATTTCTTTTCGTTGATAATATACCTCATGGAGGTGAGTAGGCCCTTTACAAAAAGTCAGGTGCTGTAGCAGCTTTTCCTGACTGTCTCAGTCTGAATCAGGCATTCGTCTAGGTAGGGGTAAATTTGAATATTTCTTTGTCTGCAAAAAGCAATGGCAAGAGCCAGACATTATGTGAAAACTCTAGGAACAGTGGATAAGCCAAAGGGAAGTGCAGAGAACTGAAAGTGCATAGATCCTGCCCTGAAATGTATGTATTTCCTGCACGATTCCCTGATAGGGATGTGTAGGTAGGCCTCTTTTAGGTTTAGGGTGGCTAACCAAGCATCCATGGAAAGCAATGGTAAAAGCTGCTGGAGGGTGATCATTTTGAATTTTGGTATCACCAGAAAGGTGTTTAGAATGGATAGATTGAGGATGGGACACCAGGTGCCCTCTTTTCTGGGTACCAGGAAGAGTCTGGATAGAAAACTTGGCCTATCTGTTCTGCAGGAACATGCTGTATTGCCCTCACTGAGAGCAGAGAAAGGACTTGCTTTTGGCCTCTGCCCACTGGTTTAGAGGAAGATCTGGGAACCCTTTTGGGGTTGGCAGAGTGTGGAGATAAAAAATTGTATCCCTGGAACACTATGTTGAGGATCCATCCGTCATTGGTAATGGTGGCCCAGTTGCTTGCGTGGAAGGAGAGTTTTCCTCCTAGGGCCACAAGCAGGTGGGCAGGGTTAGGGGGTGGAAGTGTAAAGTCATTGTGAGTTCTTACCATAAGGGGGTGGCTTTGCACTCCCTGTTTTTGAAGAGGAGGAACTCCATTGCTTAGATCTCTGCATTCTCTGGGGTTGTTGTCTAGGGGGAGGGGGTCTGCTTCCCCTGGGTCTAGGCTGAGCTGGCCTGGTGGGGGCAGGAAATGACCAGTGCTTGGAGGGGCAATGCCTACTGAACCTCGGTGGCTGGACCTGTAAGAAGTCTAACTGTCTACATAGATTTAAGCTTTTTCTTCCATCTTTTTTAGGACCTCTTCTGCCTTGGTGCCAAATAAGTCGTCTTTGTTCAAGGGTGCGTCCAATAATTTGGATTTGACCTGGTCTGGCAAGGTCTGTTCCTTTAGCCAAGCATGAATAAACCAATATCACGCAAGGCGGAACAAGTGCAAGGCTCCAACCATAGATAATCCAAATCCACAAAACGAGCCAGCACAAAGGAAAGGCAAGCCAAAATATTTTATTGTGGCATAATAAAACAAAAGAGTAACAACTGCAAACCGGTTTCTGCTATAAGTCAAGCCTTCATCAGTGCAAACAAAAAATTTGAATGGTACATCCTGGTTCTCCTTATATACTTGAGAGCTTAAAGGTGTATGCACCTAAATACCATATTTTAAGTGCATATTCATCAAATAATGGTGTTAAGAAAATGTATAAAAATGTTTTTATAAAAATAATTTTGTATATAAAAAAAAGAAAAAAGAAAGAAGAGATAAGGACCGTCTTGTTTTTATAATTTACAGCATAAAGCATAAATTCAATGACAAAAAACTAGTAAGGTCCAATAATTCACAAGACATAAAATAGAAAGTCAGCAGCTAGCAATAATGAAATAATTGTTTTCATTTAATCCAGGTTTGAATAAAGCATCTAACCTGGTGATCCATGAGGATTCCATATTATTTAATCTATCATGCCAGCCTGCTTTAGATATTCTTTGCATCTGGTTTTTGTCAATGATGGTAAATTTAAATTGTGCTGTTTTATGAGTCATGGTATGTTTATATAAAGCATTAGTGATTTTCTGAGTTCTGATCGCACTAAGGTGTTCACTTATTCTATGTCTCAGTGGTCTGGAGGTTTGACAAACATAAAAAGAAAAACATGTACAGGTGGCTAAATATACCACCCAATCTGTACTGCAGTTCCCAAAAATTCTTATCTGAAATAACCGAGATGTGTTGGAGCTAGTGAATTCCTTCGTCTTAGACATATATCTGCATGCACCTGCAGTGACCACAGGGAAAACAGCCTATCAAAGGGTCACCCGATAAAGTGGTCTGTCTAGGTGTAGGCGGATTAAATCTCTTATAGTGTGTGAAGTAGGAGTTTATGGTTCAACCCCTTCAGTTAGAAAAGGCACAAAGGGATTTTACAAAGCTTATCTGCAGATAAGGATAATTTGGAAGCCTTTGTTTTAAATTTCTCAGGTTCTGGGGACCCGAACACTGCTATAGGGGATACCAAACATGCTTGTGGCATATTGTTCCAGAAGATTACGGGAAATATGAGAACTTTAAGAGCTAATATATGGCATTTGAATCTGTTTAAAGCATATAAGATAAAAAATATCACCCCTCGGGGACTAAGAATTCATATTCAGCCTCTAGTAGGCTTGATTGATGAACAATTGTCCAAAGATTGGGCACAAACCCAACATGATGCCTCCATGTTATTTGTGGACACCCTTATTCTATACTATGAACGCATGATAGAATCACAGACTACAGAAGTTTACAATTTCTGTTTAGAAGCTCAGGCCTTTGAGCTGGAGGATTTCTATCATAATTATGTAACAGAATTGGCCAAAGATCTAGCCACTTTAGAAACACAATTAATTAAAAAGAAAACACAAAAATTTCAACGTGATCTGACTGACTATGACAAAGGGAAACCCTTTGTCACTCAGAAAAATGTCAGATTTTTTGATCCAAATAGTAAAGTAAACAGGAAAAAGAGGCCTAGGTCAATATTGAAGAAAAATATTCAGTCCACTAGTAGCCTCACAGATGATGACACATCCTCTGCCACAGAATCTGACTGCCCTTCCAACCAGGGGTCTCCAGTGGCGAAACAGAAACCATCTACAGACCCTTTAGACCCAGAATACGTAGGGGGGGGGCAGAAAACACAGGGGGAGGCACATACAGTCTGCAACAGCTATTACAAAAGATAGTGAGTCAATAACAAATGTACACAACATATCCTCTTTTGAATTGTCACCTGTGCACAATAAAATTTTGAATAAGGGTCTAAATTTTGTGCCGACATCCTTTGTTCCTGAACATACACTTGTCAATGAACTCAATGATTTTTCCCGACTGATTAACCTGAAAATATTTTTTGCGATTCTGATAACTCTCAAAGATCCACTGGGTTCCAGTTTGGGAGATCCAATTTCCAACCACCTATGGATAAGCATGTGGCCATATTTAAAGAATGTGTGATTAAAGATTTGCATTTTTCCATGGGATATCAACCTACTAGACATAACCTAACCCTACAAGAACAACAAGCATTAAGGGAACTTAGTTCCAATCATAATATTGTTATTATACCAGCTGATAAGGGGGGGGGTATTGTAATCATGGATCGAGCAATGTATATGTCTGAAGCTAATAAACAACTATCAGATGCCAGGTTTTATATACATATGGTGGTAGATCCGACTCCTAATTTCAAAACACACATTGATTCTTTCTTAGATATGGCCACAGAGGAAGGTATTATTGATCAACAAACTTGCAAACAACTCAAAGTGTCTGATCCCATTCCACAATATCTATATTTGCTTCCCAAAATTCATAAACATCCAACTTGTCCACTGGGCAGACCTATTGTTTCAGGAAGAGGTTCTTTTACTGAACCTTTATCTGCATTTCTTACGTACTATCTTAAACCACTATTAGCAATGGTCAGATCCAGGTTAAAAGATACTACGGAATTTCTAAACATCAATGAAGATACACAGTTGGAATCGGATTGGTGGTTATGCACTTTGGATGTTACCTCCTTATATACCAGCATACCCCATGATGCTGGTATCTCAGCTATTGTATTTTGGTTGGATCGATCCCAACTTTACACCACTGGATTCAACACTTTCCTAATAAAATTGACTCAATATGTGTTGACTATGAACATCTTTTATTTTGAGGGGCAGACATATTGGCAAGTGAGGGTCACAGCAATGGGAGCATCCTTTGCTCCAATATATGCAGACCTTTTTATGGGATTTTTTTGAACAACAATTCATATATGATTCTCATAACAATAATTTCATGGCAGAATTAGATATTTGGAGAAGATATCTAGATGATTGTTGTGTGGCGGGGTGACTCGGGTTAGGCCCATGAGTTTGTCAAATATCTAAATAATAATATATGGGGTATCCAGTTTACTTTAACTATGCAATATCATGAAATTATCTTTTAGGATGTACTGGTATCATGACAAACGGATCATACTTTGGCCACCCGGGTCCACAGAAAATTTCCACAATACAACACACTTTTACATGCATCCAGTCATTACCCCAGCCACATTATCAACAACATTCCCAAATCCCAGTTTATACGTATGAAACGTATTTGTTCTTCTCAAAAATCCCACTTTGAATGTGAACAAGACCTTAGTGACAGATTGATCAACAGAGGATATAATAGATTTCGGATCAATCAAACCATCAACGAGGTCCAACATATGCCCCGATCACAACTTTTACAATACAAACATTCACAAGGGGTCTCCAATACCTCTATACCTCAACCTATTAGATTTGTGACTACATTTGGTAGTAATTCATCATCATTTAGAGATATTATAAATAACCACTGGGGAATTTTGCGTGCACATGAACATTTGAATGACATACTACCAGAAAGATGTGCCTTTTCGTACCGAAGGGGTCGAACCATAAACTCCTACTTTACACACTATAAGAGATTTAATCCGCCTACACCTAGACAGACCACTTTATTTGGTGACCCTTTGATAGGCTGTTTACCCTGTGGTCACTGCAGTGCATGCAGATATATGTCTAAGACGAAGGAATTCACTAGCTCCAACACATCTCGGTTATTTCAGATAAGAATTTTTGGGAACTGCAGTACAGATTGGGTGGTATATTTAGCCACCTGTACATGTTTTTCTTTTTATGTTTGTCAAACCTCCAGACCACTGAGACACAGAATAAGTGAACACCTTAGTGCGATCAGAACTCAGAAAATCACTAATCCTTTATATAAACATACCATGACTCATAAAACAGCACAATTTAAATTTACCATCATTGACAAAATCTAGATGCAAAGAATATCTAAAGCAGGCTGGCATGATAGATTAAATAATATGGAATCCTCATGGATCACCAGGTTAGGTGCTTTATTTAAACCTGAATTAAATGAAAACAATTAGTTCATTATTGCAAGCTGCTGACTTTCTATTTTATGTCTTGTGAATTATTGGACCTTACTAGTTTTTTGTCATTGAATTTATGCTTTATGCTCTAAATTATAAAAACAAGACGGTCCTTATCTCTTCTTTCTTTTTTTATATACAAAATTATTTTTATAAAAACATTTTTATACATTTTCTTAACACCATTATTTGATGAATATGCACTTAAAATATGGTATTTAGGTGCATACACCTTTAAGCTCTCAAGTATATAAGGAGTACTAGGATGTACCATTCAAACTTTTTGTTTGCACTGATGAAGGCTTGACTTATAGCCGAAACCGGTTTGCAGTTGTTACTTTTTTGTTTTATCATGCCACAATAAAATATTTTGGCTTGCCTTTCCTTTGTGATGGCTCGTTTTGTGGATTTGGATTTCCTTTAGCCAACCATGCCTTCTAAGGACAGAACCAGTGACTGCTGCCCTGCAAGATGCTTCTAGGGCTTCAAAACCACATTTTAAGGTGTGCTTAGTCTTGACTTTCAGAATGCATTAACTGTTGTAATTCTTTATTTTCTGCACAAGCAGGAAAAGAAGATATTTTATGTTTGAGGAGTTGCATGGTATGCTGCTGATATTTCAGCGTGTGGAACTGACAGTTTAATGCTCTAATAGCAAGAGTAGCAGAGGTGTTTACTTTTTTACCCCATCTGTCTAATGGTCGGGAATCCCTATCTGAGGGGGTGGGATTCTTCGCTGAAGTTGATTTTATTCCTTTAGGTCCCTGAAAAATGACCTCGGGGTCAACAGTAAGATTTTTGAAAAGAAATTTGTGAGAGTCAGGGACTCTGTAATACCTATCAGGTTTTCTGGGACTAGGAGGAAGGGTGTCAGGAGTCAGACTGGATTCCATAAAAACATCATCCACAACATACAGGACAGGTGGAATGGCCAAAGGTCTCTGCTGTGGTAGATCTAAGAATTCCCCGAGTCTCTTTTTTGACCAAGGGTAGTCCTGACATTCCCATTGGAAATGCTCCATTAAAGTATGTAGGGTTTCCCCAAACGAAAAATCCTCAAGTGGAAAGGCAGAAGGAATGGATTCCTCTGCATCAGAATCCTCATAAGCAGAGAGGGGTTGCATATCTTCTTATTCAGATGCATCAGTCAGCGGACTCCTGTTCAGATAAAACTACAGGGGACAAGTCTATTTTTCTTTTGGAAAGGGTAGCCTGGATTCCCCTAATAAACATAATAAGGTCTTCTGCCATTTTAAGCATTTGAGACTGAGGCAAGGAAGCAGGTGCCTGAGCTTAGGTCGTTGGTTTTTTAGGTGTGGTTCGTACCCTGGGCCTTAGAAACTCAGTAGTTTTAGAAAGAACTGAAAATGTGAAAGGAGTCATTGGTCCATGTAGAGCATTGGTAGTGTGAAGTAATTCCTCAGAAGATGGTGCCTGCTCAGCAGCTCTGGACCCATCCAAGGTAGAAACAGCCGCAGGATCCTTAGTCGAAGAATAGTCTCACGGCATAATGGACTCCGAAATGGTCTCTGTAGCAGCCTGCGAATCCACAGAAGTGGGCATCAGGGGCTGCAAAAGTGCCCTCACTGAAGACCAGAGAACTGACGACTAGCTTAACGGAAGCGTCGTCGGCAGTTTTGGACCTATGCGGTCTGTCTCTGTCTTTATCCTTACGTTTTTTTTGGAAAAACGGTAGTCGGATGGCTTACTGAAACCATATCGGAATTTTGAGGACTGAGAGTGAACATATCTAGCTACAATAAGGGCCCGATGACGTACAGTTCTGACATTACACAAAGCACATAAGCGCCAGTGGGGGATGTCGTGGTCTGGGCCTAAACAGGTGATGGAGTAAGAATGGAAGTCTTGGTGTGGTATTTGCTTTCCGCAGGCGAAACAATTAACTTTTTCTGACATCGGTTAGAGCAAGAAAAAAGGATCCCCAGTGGGGTACTAAGGTTTAGAAGACTTCAACTTCAATTCAGAAATGAAAACTCAGGTAGCGGCTGACCGGCAGTCATGTGAACTGCTTCTGTTTCAGGCTCCTTGGCAAGAAAGACTGATGTAATGGCGTCAGTTGCCTGATTTTATACCACTAATGACCTGACGTCAGTTGTGGAGCGACAGCAACTGCCGCAGAAATACTAAGCTTCTGGTATTCGGGCTGACTGAGGGCTACCCCTCGCAGGATAACCCAAATGTGATGAATGCAATAGTGAAACATGAAAAACACCATACCTTGGGTAAGAAGGAGAGGTTGGCTCTGAGTGAAACCTGATCTTTATGGAAAATCAAGTATGGAGGATGAATAGATAAGGCCTGTAATTCTGAAACCCTTCTAGCTGAGGTAATTGCAACCAAGAAAAGGGTCTTCCAAGTCAGACATTTGAGAGGACAAGAAGCAGATGGTTCAAAGGGAGGAAGAATTAGAGCATCTAAGACCAAATTTAGATCCCAGGGGGAAGAGGTTCTCTTATCGGAGGTCTTAATAGGGTAGTACCTCTTAGGAATGCCTTGCATAACCTATGGGACATGATATTGAAACCCATTTTTCCCATATGGAAATTAGAAATGGCAACTAACTGAACTCAGATAGTGGCTGCAGCTGCTCCTTGGTCAAAAGTTTCAGCAAGAAATTCAAGAATCTTTAAAATGGGAGCAGTAAAGGGATCAACCTGATTTTTGCCTGCACAACAAGAGAACCTCTTCCATTTACTAGCATAAAGTCTCCTAGTAGTGGGCTTATGGGAGGAAATCAAAATGCGTTTAACTTCTGGAGAAACATCGGGAAGCCTGGCTAAGACCGGAAGTGGAGAAACCAAGCTGTCAGCTTGAGAGTTTGAATGGAAGGGTGGAGAGCATCTGTCTGATGCATCAGGAGATCTGGAGCTGGATCCAGGATCCAAGGCTCCACTTGTAGATGAGGCCAAAGGAATGGGAACCATATCTGATGAGGCCAATAAGGAGCAATTAGGATTAACTTGCAACCCAACAACTGTGCTTTCTGAAGAACCTTGGGGATCAGGGAAAAAGGTGTAAAGCAGTCCCGGGGGCCAATCGTGAATAAGTGTATCCCTGGGTGACTGTCCCGATGGTGGGACTAGGGCAAAGTAGCTGCTGCATTTGTTGTTGGGTGGGGGAGGCAAACAGATCGCAGCATGGGTGGCCCGATTTGCGAAAAATCAAGTCCGCAACTTCCTGCTTCAGGGACCACTCATGGGGCACCAGGGTAGCCTGGCTGAGTTTGTCCGCTATCACGTTGGATTTCCCCGGGATGTGCGCTGCAACCAGAAAGCGTTGGGAAGACATCGCCCATTGCCAAACTCATAGTGCCTCTTGACAGAAGGGGTAAGACCTGGTTCCACCCTGTTTGTTGATGCACCATACTACCGACATATTGTCCATCTGAATTGCTTTAGTCCCTGTAGGTAGAGAGACCTGAAGTGCTTGCAATGCCAAGAGCACTGCTCTCATCTCCAGGACATTGATTTGCAAGTGGTACTAGTGTTCCTGTCAAGTCCCTTGAACAGTCTGTCCCAGATAATGCCCCCCCCCACCATCTGGAAAGTAACCGTGGTCACTGTGGGTACACGTTGGGGGTAGAAACAGCCTGCCTATTGTCACCATAGGGAGTAAAGCCACCACTCCAAATCCCTTTTGCAGGATTCCGTGATCAGAACCTGATGTGACATGGGTAAATCCTGGAATGATCACTGTGCAAATAGAAGCCACTGTAGAATTCTCATGTGGAAGCAAGCCATAGGGACCAGAGTGATTGTCGCCGCCATAGAACCCAGGACCTTGAGGACAAACCTTGCTTGAATCCTCTTTTGTGTGAACAGCATGAAAACTTATAGGTTCATAGGTTGGTACTAGGCTATCGACTCTAAGGCCTATACAAGCCTAGCCATAACAATTCCCTGGCTATTTTTTCCCACACTATTTACTTCCCTGGACCCTTGTCTAGCAGGGTGACTGACATGATCCCCGGGGTGAATTTCCTTTCTCCCATCCAATTGTCAAGGCTCCTTTTGAAGAGTGCCAAAGAGGCACTCTGCTTGACATGTATGGGCAGTCTATTCCAGAGTGTGGGGTGTCTCTGTGTCAGGAACCTATCGCTCCAGCATGTTTTGTTTATTGTGATGACAAGGTTTAAGATCCCTGTAGCATGTGGCTCTAAGGGATTGAGATTTCTTTAAGTGTAGCTTGTCCAACAGCTCTGGGTTTGACATAGCCTTGTATGTTAAGCAGAAACTGCCTCGGAGTAGACAATATGCGACAGAGTATAGCTGGAGTTTTTTAAGCGGTCAGTGTAGGGCATCTGCTTTAGGCCTGTGATTCTTTTACTGAGGTATTTCTGCAGCCTTTCCAGTTGTTGCAGATGTCTTGAGAGGTACATACCAAAGGGGGAGTTATATTCTATAATTGGTCTAATGAGGGATAAGTACAGTGGGACAATGACCTCATTTTTTCTGGATGAAAAGTCCTTAGTGATGAGGTGTGCCACATAGAAGGATTTTCTGACTGTTGTGGCAATATGGTTATCGAAGTTGAGACCACTGTCCACTTGTGTCCCTAAATCTCTTATCCCACTTTTGGTGTTTAGTGTACTGCTACCTATGTGGTAATTCATGGGTACATGTTTTTCCCAAAGGGGATAATTATATATTTCTTGGCATTGACCTTGAGCCCATGGCTCTGGCACCAAGCATCTGTTTCTGTAAGGCCTTTTTGTACAGTATCCACATCATTTGGGGTTTCAATAATGGCTCCCAATTTGCAGTCATCTGTGAACTTTGCTAGCCAGAGTCCCTTAGTGTTGGCCTGTACTTCAGAGAAGTAGATGCCAAACAAGTGCAGTCCCAGGACTTAAGTCTAAGGTACTCCACTTGTCACTTATCTGGAGCTGGATTTGGAGTCGGCTACTTTTACAGTGTGGGTTCTGTCAGTAAGCCAGTTGGCAACCCATTGAGTGACGTAGGGATTAATGCCCAGCTTAGCAAGTCTATCTATGATTCCAGAGTGGGGGATGGTGTCAAAGGCCTTGGCGAGGACCAGATAGGCTGTGTGGACCCCCTTACCCTCATTCACGGCTCTGGAGACTGATTCGAAGAAGTCAATCAGGTTCAGGAGACAATATCGACCCTTCATGAACCCAAACTGGGTGGGGTCCAGTGTTTGAAGGTTGCCAATGTCTTTGTTTATAAGTTCCATGAGAATACGTTCCATGGCCTTGCAGATCAGGCTCGTCAGACTGATGGGGCTGTAGTTCCCAGGATCCAAGGTGGATCCCCCCTTGTGGAGTGGGATAACTGTAGTTGTGTGCCAGTCAGTCAGCATGAAGCTTGAGATGAGGCTATGATTAAACATGACACTTAGGTGAGGTGCCAGTTCATTTTGTAGTTCATGCAGTACACAGCCCGGGATGTCATCTGGTCTCATGGATGCTGTATTCTTAGCTTTGGAGAGTGCGTTTTTACGTGTGTGGCCGCTATTACCGGAATTTGGCAATCTTCCAGTATTGAGATGGGCCCTTTAGGGGGTGAGAGGGGGGTGAAAGTGGCACTGAATTGATATGCCAGGATATTGGCAATATCCTTGGGATCAGTATATTTAATGCCATTCTGTTGTAGCTCAGAGCAGATCTGAGCACTGACATTTAGATTCTTGACATAGTTATAGAATGTCTTGTGGTTCTCTTTGGAATCTTTGGCAATTTTATTTTCCTAACTAGCTTTGGAGGATTTTAAGAGGGATCTCAGCTTCTTACTGAGGCTGGTAAGGGAGTTTTTTGCATCCTGGGATTTTCCTCTTTTCTGCAACAGTTTCTTCCTTTTGTTGTAAAGTTTGTTTGTGGCAGGGGACAACCAGATTGGCTTCCTTTTTTTGGAGGAGAGCATCTTGGTTCTATTTGGGATGGCACGATTCATGCATGAGTGGATGTGCATGTACAGTGCCTTAGTGTAGGATTCAGCAGTCGAACTTTGAGTTCCTTTCTGCATGGGTGTCATGATGTTTGTCATTTCTGATTTGAGTAGCATGAAACTGGATTTGGAGGAGTTTTTTTATGGAGGTTTCCTTACTGGGGGGGTGGGGGTGGGATGTGGATGTTAAGGGTGATTAGCTTATGGTCAGACCTGACCAACAAGCATCAATTTCCCATGCTGGTAATGACCAGGTCTAGGACATTGGAGCCCCTGGTGGGATTATGGATTAGTTGATCCAGGGCGTTGGAATTTATGAATTCCAAGAACCACTGGGCAAAGGTGTTGGTACACGAGTAGTTTTCCCAGTTAATGGCAGGGTAGTTGAAATCACCCAGTATTAGGGTGTTTGGTTGTATCTTAATATTTTCCAGTATGTTTAGAAAGGTGTAGTGAGAATTTTGGGACATGGTGGGAGATCTGTAGCAAGCTACAATTTGAATTACAGTCTTACTTTATTTATTTATTTAAATTTGTTGACCGGGAGTGTCCGACTGGACGTAGGGTCCATTTTCAGCGGAGGCCCGGGGAGAAAAGCTCCACAGTTAAAATAAACAGACAGCATTTACATTGGATTACATAGTGATTAACAATTTACATAGCAATTACTTACAACATATTTACAGATGAAGAACATAGTACATCAGTAGACAACTAGAATCTTTATCTGTGAAGTGCATACCAGAAATTAACAAATGTTACAAGAAGAAGAAGTTTGTGCTGTATAATAAGTACTGGCTTATGAGCATCTGAGCTTGCTATAATCAAGGTAGTTAGTGGAGTGGAAAGAAAGGTAGTGGTTGGATGGGGTGGATGATATTAGAGTGGGAGTTGCAAGGGCATAGCCAGCATGTTTTAGTTGCGCTTTTAGTAAAGTTTTGAAGTGGGTGCATGATGGTATGGAGGTAATTGTGGGTGGGAGTGAGTTCCATAATTTGGCTATGGTGCAAGAGAATAGTGCTTCACCAGCAGAGTTATTGGCTTTAGTGATCTGCAAGTGATTTTTGCTGCTGGATCTTAGTGGTCTGGTGGTGCGATAGGGTTGGAGTAGATTCTGGAGGGATGGGACATTTAGTGGATGGTTTACTAGTTTGTGGGCGAGTCAGAGTTGATACCACTGAAAAAGGTGAGGGATTCAAGCCAGCCCAGTTCAGCAAGTGAGAGACAGTGATGACTATGGTAGGATGCCCCTGTGGCGAATTTGGCGATTTTTTTGTAGCAGGTCTCTAGCTTATTTAGATCACATTGCCTTAGGTTGGTATATATTGGAGAGGCATAAAGTAGGGTGGAGATAAGGTGGGAATTTGCTATTGAAATCTTTGCTGCTTTGGTGAGAAATTTCTTATTTCTGTATAACGCTCCAGGTTTTTTGTGGACTTTTTTTATAGTCATGGATATGTGAATGTCAAATTTTAGTTTATTGTCTATTTCCACTCCAAGCAATTTGGTGTGTTCAGTTGGGTATATAGTGGTGTTGTCTTTTGCTGTGATGTTAAAGTGAGAGTTGTTTTGAGTATGTTTGGTGGGTTGGAAGATGAGTAGTTTAGTTTTGTTTGGGTTGAGTATTAATCGGGCATTGGATAACCATGTTTCAACAGAGGAAAAGGCTTCCTGTGTGACATTTTGCAGTTTTGGTAGGGACTGGGCTGAGAAGATGATGGTCGAGTCATCTACGTATTGTATGAGTGTGCCATGTTTGGTGGCAGAGGCTAGATTATTGGTGTAAACAGAGAAGAGTAGGGGTCCAAGGATGGATCCTTGGGGAACCCCTATGGAGACAGGTAGTTGGGGAGATATATCATTCTGCCATACAATGGATTGTTGGCGGTCAGACAGGTAACTCTGAAACCAGTTGGTGACCGATTGTGAGAAGGAAAGGTTATTGAGGACAGAGATAAGTTGTTTGTGTGGGACCATGTCAAATGCTTTAGATAGGTCTAGGAAAGTAGCAGAGGAGAGATAGCCATTGTTTTTATGCTGAAGGATACTGTTAGTAAAGGAGAGTAAGGCAGTGGTGGTGCTATGGTTTTGTCGGAAACCATGCTGAGTACTGGAAAGGAGGTTGTTAGTAAGGAGGTAGTCTGAGACCTGAGAGTGTATGCATCTCTCTAGTATTTTGGAGTGTGGAGAGAGAATAGCTATGGGGCGGTAATTGGTTAGTTCTGTGGAGGGTCTGCCTTTGTGGAGGGGAATTATATGCGATACTTTCCACAGTGTGGGAACATAACTTTCTGACAGAGATCGGTTAATCAAGATGGATACTGGGTAGGCCAGAGCATCAGCTGCGATTTGTAGGTATTTACTTGGGAGGCTGTCTGCTGCTAATTTGGTGGGTTTAAGTTTAGTTGAGTTTTTTTATGTTGGAGGTAGGTTACTTAATGTTAGTTGCACCTGGAGAATTTCAGACGAATTGTGTTGGGCAACTAGCGTGGTGATGTGAATATCCTTGGTGAATAAGGACACTCCTCCACCTTTAGTGTTTCGGTCCTTTTTTTGGTGGCAGAAAAGTGTGGTAAGAGTTGTAGCCTAGTATTGCAGGGGTGCTCTCTGGGACCTTGAACCAGGTCTCATTTACTGCACAGATGTCCATGTTCTCCATTTTTAGGAGTGCCTCAAGAGAGTACATTTTAAGGTTTAGACTTCTAGCACTGAGTAGCATTACCTTCAGAATTTGTATGCTTGTACTGGCTAAGGTGGTGGTTTTCTCCTTTGAACTTTGCCTAAAAAAGGCACTATAGGGGTGGCAAGAGCCTTAGCCAGTAACCTGAATCCCAGGGGCGCCAAATGCAGACCATTTCTGGCAAAGCATCGTGGTCTGTTGATCATGTTGTCCCAGGCAGACAGATATTGGATCCCCTTTGAATGACACCAGAAGCTTAGCCAATTGTGAAGTCAATCATTTTGTCCTTATACTGTGGTATCATTCTGGGCGAAGGCAGGATGTTACTCAGGGGTAGGGTCATACCTGCCTGGGCCACATGATCCGAGAGCTCTTCCATGTCTCTTTTCATGTAGTCCAGAGAGGTATGTCTCAAGTCATTCACTCCAACATGGATAATGACAGAGCCATATTTGTACTAGTTGTGGAGTGACCTGAGTACATGCGTTATGTGGCAGATCCTGGCACAAGACAGACAGTTGACTTTAATTTTCTCCTTGTTCAGCCTGGTGAGTGGGACATCAGTGTGCCTGACTATAGAGCCACCTATGATTAAAGTGTTAGGTACGTTGTCTTGCCTTAGGGGCTGTTGCTGGGTGGCACACTGGTGTTGTGAGCTATGTGACACTTTGGTTGTGATTGGTGTTTGTCTGCATTCCAGCGTTGGAGGTCCTTGTTACTTGGGCAGGTTACAAATAAGGGCCTCCGCATATGTGATTTTAATGTTGCTATGTGTGGGTGTTGGTGGTGTGGGCTTAGAAGGGCTATGTGTTGCTTAAGGTGTAGTGCGGATGTTAACCTTCTCCTCTTGACTGTCTAGCACAATCTTAGGTGGATACAGCTTTGCTTTCAGTTTGGCTATATAAGTGCATCTCTCATAGATTGTAGTGTTGGGTGGTAGGAGGAGAGGGTTGTCTGTGTACATGAGGCAATTGCTGCATTGCCCCAGTATTCCCAGATTCACCAGGTGGACAGGAGAAATCACTGGAAGCTGACCCTTGGACATGCCTGGTTTGGTGCTTTTTTTGTAAAGTACAGGAGCTGTTTTCCCTTGCCTTAGCAAGGTACTTTACAATTATAGGCTGCTTAGTGCCTGTGATTAACTTCTCCTAATTAACAAGGAGAGTTGAGTACTTGTATCAGTTTAAGGATTCCTAGTGCTTTCCAGCAGGTATTACAGCAAGTGCTAGTCACAAGGACGTTTAAAGGTACGATGAAAAAAATGGTTTATCCTAAACACTGCAGTGTGCACTAGATAAGTTAGATGTGAAAGTAGGTAACTTAAGTTTTAGTGGAGAGTCACTATTTTCAAAACAGCAAGATAGATTGAAAGGGGGTGGTCAGTTTTGTATTCTGGTACTGGGGAATACAGTAGGATGGCCAATAAATTTAAATAGCTGAAGGGGAGTGATTTCACAAAATGATAATTTTGTGCTTACTCACACAAACCAGTGAAAGCAGAGAGGAAATGAGATATATGGTCAAATTAACATAAGAGGCAGGCAACTAGAAAGACAGCGGTATTTAAGAACACGACAGTAAATGGGTGGGAGGTGGGGAAAACTTTCTGCCTGACTCACAAAAGACAGAGCTGTGGTCTCTTTTGATGTTTTAATATGCAGTTAAAAGCAGAATACAAGTAAAACACAAGGTAAAGAAAACAAATCACAGTAGTCAAAATATAAAAAGGCAATAAAGTAATACAAAATATAACAAATAAAAAGCAAACTAACCTTTCCTTCAAAGCAAAGTGTAGCAGAGTCTTGGAAAGCCTCTCGAATAAAGCTCTGAAATGTTTTATTTTACCCCTTAAATAGAAGGTTTAGTTCCTTGCTCCACCCCCTCAGTTCACAAATGATTAACCTTAAGTGACCTCTTCTATCTTATGTATGAGTCCTTAATTGATCAGTTCTAATTTCTGCCTGACTCACAAGAGACAGAGCTGTGGTCTCTTTTGAAGTTTTAATAAGCAGTTAAAAGCAGAATACAAGTAAAACACAAGGTAAAGAAAACAAATCACAGTAGTCAAAATATAAAAAGGCAATAAAGTAATACAAAATGCAACAAATAAAAAGCAAACTAACCTTTCCTTCACAGCAAAGTGTAGCAGAGTCTGGGTGAGTCTCTCTAGTAAAGCCTTGGGGACAGATCATTAATACTCTTTCTTGAGGCAGCTTTGCTATCATGGCCCTTGTGTCTAAATCTGCCTCTATAAAGGTAATACACTGACAAGGCAACAAGGCAGATTTTTCATAGTTTATGGTGATCCCAAGTTGAGAACAACAGCGTATTGTGTATTCCCTCGCCCTGATTAGTTGATGCTCGGTGGTGGCAGTAAGGAGCCAGTCATCTAGATATGGATAAACCTGGAATCCTTGACACCACAGATGAGCCGCAACTACTGCCATGCATTTGGTGAACACCCTGGGGGCTGTGGTGAGACCAACTCGAGCACATCCAATTGTCCTGTCCCAGACAGGGAAGAATAGACTGCAGTGTTACCATCCGGAACTTTGTTTTCTTGACTGACTTGTTCAGCCTGCTGAGAACCAAAATGGGTCTCCAGTCCCCCATTTTCTTTGGAACTAAAAAGAACCTTGAGTAAGTTCCGGATCCAATTTGGTCTGCGGGGAATTCCTGGATGACTCTTTCTTAGCAATGTTTGAACCTCTAGATTTGCTTGATCCCGAAGAATGGGTGGAACATCTGGGATACAGTACTGTCTTTTTGACAGGGGAAGTAGGGAGAAGGGGATATTGTAACCTCTGGATACTATGGATAAGTACCTATGTATCTTCTGTGATTGTCTGCCAGGCTTTTGGGTACAAGGATAATCTCCCCCCGACTGTCTCCGGAATTGGACAGTCGGGCCTCCCTTCAAGAGTGATGAAAGGGCCTACCAGAGAAGGTATCTCTGTCACCCTGATTCGGCGACCCCCCCCCCCGCCAGGGAGTCGGCGTCTTCCATTATTTCCCTCTCTGCCCCTGGGGGAAAATTCTCCACATGTGTCAGGTGAAGCTCCCTGGGATTTCTGGAACTGCATTTTACCTATCTCTTGTGGCCTTTAGGATAGGGCCTAGATGGAGAAGAAAAACGTACTCTCATCGCAGAGAGAGTTTTGCCATCCTGTTCACACATGGTAAGAGTCTCTTTTACCTGAGGCCTGAACAGGGACGAACTGTCAAAGGGGGCATTGGTAAAGGAGGACTTGAAGGGCTCTGCTAAATGACAAAGGCGCATCCAGGAGTGTCTGCGTAAGGCTACCCCTGTGCCTGCTGCCCTGCTCGCCCCATCGGCTGCATAAGAAATGAGCCGCATGGAGGAGTTAACCACTGAAGTCAAGGTTGCAAGCTAAGAAGCCGCCTTGTCTGAGGCTCCCGCAGCTGTAGGATCCTGTAGGGTATCTCCTAACTCCTTGAGGAAATCCCTTTGAAGCCTTGTAAAGTGTGACAAATAGTTCAGTGACCTAAGTGCAAAGGTCACGGAAGAAAACATATGCTTCCCGTATCTGTCCATCGTACGAGACTCTTTTTTGGCGGATGGACAGATGAAGAAGTTTTTGTTAATTCCTTCTTGGTGACTGCTGCCACCACCATAGCATCAAAGGGAACACCTTTAGACAAGAACAGCCTGTCTTGAGGAGCTGTAATGAATTTACTGGGCCTCTGCAGAACTGGTTCCTTTGTGTTTGGAGAGCTCCAAGCCTTCTGACTCACTACATGCAATAGTGGGTCGAAAGGAGGAGATACCCAAGAGGTGGAGGGTCGAGAACCGAATGCATTTAGGTACACTGACTCGTCTTCAGAAGGGGCAAGGGACTTCCTGTCACCCCTCTGTCTAAGGATTTCTAAGACGTCTGAAAAAGAGACATCTTCAGAGGGGGACCCTTTGGAGTCATCCAAGTCTGTGTCTGATGTCAAGGACTCAGGGAGGTCCACATGCTTCCTCTTGCAAGCCCTCTTCTGAGGGGACCTCCTCTGAGGGATGCTCAGGGGAGGTTTCGGATGAGGTGGGATTGCCCAATGCATCTTGGAGCATGGGTTACCTATGCTTGGGGAGGGTCGGAGGTGGACACCGGCACCGAAGGCATAGGAGCTAATGGAGCTGAGGGTGGAGCTGTCTCAGCAGACAGTATGCTCCTCACCACCTCGAAGGCATCGCGGTCCCGACCCGAAAGAATCCCCGACTCCAAAGAAGCAGGAGACTTACTCCGAACTGAGGGCAGCGGCTCAGAGGCCGATGTAGGAACCTAGCTGACCTGCACCGAAGCTCCGAGAGGGAGAGTAGGGTCAGACAAGGGTCCAATGCCGCTCCCCCCCTTGGATCCGATGAGGGAGCATCAGTTCCCTAGACAGAAGGGGGCATTGAGGAGATCGGAGTGATAGTCGGAACTGAAAGACCAGAGGAGGTTATTGGAACTGACGGTTCCACCACTACGACTTCCATACACTCCAGCTCGGAACTCAGAGGAGTCAGAGGAGGAATCGAGACAGATGTTGTTTGGACTGGTGGCATTATTTCCATCTGTGATGGGCCTGAAAGTATTCTGGCTAATGCTGGTGTCCTAAGAAGCCTCTTTATCACCCTCTCCACATCATCATCCGAGAGGCTCCTGGATGACCGAGAGGAATGGGTTTAAGACCGGTGACTGCCTGCCACAGATTGTAATAATGAAGACTGTGGAGCAGACCGCACCAGTTCCATGACAGGAGACCTGGAACGCTTATGGGACCTTACTATCTCCGAAAAAAATAGAGAAGGGGGGAGAGCCTCTAAGTTAAACGGTGAACTCCCCACCTAAGGAGTGCCTCTAACTTAAACAGCAACTCCTTAAAGTTAAAGGAAAGGCAAGAAAGGGGATAGATAGAAATACAAAGGACAACTACAGTTAATAAAATAGATAAGTTAAACTAGAAAACTTTGTTCAAAAATATAATGAGAAAAAACACTTAGCCTGAGCCAGTATCTGCAATCTTGAGGCTGCAAGCAGCAAACGAGATCTGGGTAACTACCGCTAGGTATGCTGGGATAGGAGCTAGCCTCGAGCCAGTAAAAGCTCTCTAGCTATAGTATACGGCTGAGTCGGAGCCGAGGATCGGCTCCAAACCCAAACAGCAAGAACAAAGGCGAGATATGGACAATATAACATCCAGATATAGTGATTCATGAAAAAAAAGACAAAAGTAGCATTGATCATTGAAATCACTACACGCAGTGACTAAATTGTCTTGTGTACAGAGATGCAGAAAGGCATAAAATATCAGGATTTGCAGACAGTAATGACAGCAATGTGGAAGAAAGGTATCCAGACAGTTTCAACAGTAGTAGGAACAATGGGTCTTATAAAAAAAGGAATCTACAATTGTATTTGAATATGTTACTGATACATGTAACTCCATACGAACTGCAGGAGGAGTCATTACTGGGCACACTGCGGGTGCTGCGAAAAGCATTTCTGGCTGACATCAAAGAATGAAATAATACTTTGACTTAGGAATGGGGTCCATTCCCATCATGGTATTAGAAACCCAAAAGATTTGGAGAAATTAACAAGCATGAAGCCACAAATTAGAGAATCAATTTATGTATTGCTGGTATATGATCTGTCCCTTCTTTTCACAAAGTTTTCTTAAACAATAAATTGTCTGAAAGTTTCTCTAAAGTTGAATATGTGCTTTACAGCAATTTAGTGACTTCAGAAAAGCACTCTCAATGGATAGCAGACATTGAAAAAATAATTTCTGGTTCACATGGTTTACAGAAGCTGATTTTCTTTATTTCAGAGACTAGATGTCACACTGACAGGTTGAGCAACAGCTACAGTCAACAGTATGACTGCACATACTGGATGACTGTGTAATCCCTAACTTTATTTAAAGTGTTTAAATATGGGTGACACATGATAGGGGTGGATGCTTACATTTTTGATTTAGAAAAATAATTTCAGGTTCAGAGATGATGGTTTACTTTACAGCAGAAGAGTGGCTCTGGTGGGCTGCGAATCTATCAGTGCCAAACATGACACTGATGATACAAAGGAAATGCAGCAGCTTTTAGTATCGCTACAAAAGAATACAGGGAAGGATGGGAAAGTGCAGTGAGTAGATAAAGAAATTTTAGTGTTAATTACAGAAAAATGCAACTATGGCTTGCAGAAATAGGTCTTCCTTGGCTAACTAATATAAAATCCTTCACTGTTACTAATGCGAATGCTGGCAATAAGAACTGAGACCCTCAAGTGTCAATGTAAACAGGTATGCAGAGGGTGGAAAATGAAATGGGACAATTGCAAAGCATTTCACTAACATTATTATTAATTATTTTATTTCAAGGACTCCTAACTATTGAATTATCTAATGACAAGGATCCAGAAGCAAGCTGGACTCCTAAACGGACCAACTTCAAACAATCTTTTACAGTAAAGAACTGCTTAATGAGAATCAGATGAGCTGAATATCAATCAGCACAGTTCAGCTCAGCCTTAACACAAAACCTGACACTAATGAAATGCACTTTTAGGGTGGAGTCTGAATGGCCACCATCAAAGATGCTTGGCTACAAAATGTACTAAGTGCACAATCTGCCCAAGTCAACACAACTTGCTTCTGCAGCTAAATCAACATGGCAGAATGTTTACTTATAAACTACATGAACTCTTGAATGACTTAACTGTTTTACCAGATTTGTTTAGTTAAAAACAATAGTTAGCAACAGCGCACTTTACAGGACAGATAATAATATTTGTTTATTTTAAGGCCGCCTGGACTAATGGCCCTACTCAGTTGCACCTCTGTCATACAAGAAACGTACAGTTATAGAAGTAAACATATCATAACAGCATACAGTTCACTGTTGCAGTAGCAGAAGTTACTCATGTTATATCCTGTCAAGGAAATAAAAACCCTTCTAGTTTATCAGAGTTAAAGGGAATAGGGGGCGGAGCCTAGAAGGCCAATTGAGAGCAGTGAATTTTGAGAGCTCCACAAACTAGTATAACAATATAGGGAAATTTTATTACTTTCAAGTTTAAAACATCAGAAATCTAGAGATAAACTACTAAACTATATAAATATCAATTTTGGTGGAGATGTACAAAAATTTGCCTGTCAAGTAATTCGGAGATATATTGAGTCACTGAATATGAACAACTCCTCAAGGAATTCTCATCCAGATGCTGCTTTGAAAAAAGAACTGCAATTGATGACATCTACCTTACAGGAACGATCTTTGAAGATGGATGGCTTTAAGAATGACTTAGAAAACCTCAAATTAAATTCTCAAAAACAGACTGATACTCTTAAGGAACTATTACAGCAACACCACACAAAAATAAATATAGAGACTTCTCTAAATGACATTGAAGGGAGACTCAAAGAGGAAGAATTCCAAAAAGAATTTCTGCTTAAACAGAATACAGGGCTGCTTAACAAAATAGATGACTTAGAAAACAGGGAAAGGAGAAACAACATAAGGATCTTTGGTCTGCCTGATAACACTGAAGGAGAAGATATTATTGTATTCCTAACCACCTGGATTCCTGAATTTTTAGACTTGAAAGAAGGACTTTCTTTTGGAATTGCAAGAGCACATAGAGCTCTGAGAAAACCTGCTTCTAACTCAACAAATATTCCAACTAGCTCCATAGTTATAAAATGTCTTTTTATTTCTGGACAAGAAGCTAATATTAAAATCTGCTTGGAGAAAATCACCCTTAAAATACAAACAAAGCCTGATAATGTTTGACAATGATTATTCTTCCAGAATACTAGAACAAAGAAAAAAAGTCTGGCCAATAACAAAACTGTTCAAACAAAACAACATTAAAGCACAGCTGGCCTTTCCAGCCAAGATAAAAATGCATTTTGCGAATGAGATGAGAACCTTTAATGAAGTAGAAGAAGCTACTATATTCATCAAAAACAACAACATAGTGTCTATCCCAGAAGAAATGGAATGGATGACCCCTACTCTTAAAAGAATAAAATAAACAAATCCTTGGACTGATGCTAGAAAGAAGAAACAAAGAAATGATTTCAAGATAGCTGTCCCAAAAAAATAACTCTTAAAACTATATCTCTCCAAGTATCAACTGATATGGTACATCATTTGTCATCTGTTTTTATTTTAAAAAAGGAGGGTTTCTTAAACAACTGAGAAACAGTAATGATTTATTCAGAATGTTCAGAGAGTCCAATAATTCTTCACAAACGAGAGGTCAAGATGGGTTACTATTTAAATTATATAGAAGCCAAACAAAGCAACATATAATACAAACATAGAAGTTTCTATTCTTCTACTTGAACTCAATGAATACTTATCATGTTAATTTTTCATTGATTTTACTTAATAATTTAAGTAATTAATTAACTAATTCAACAAGGTGACATTCATAAGAGTTCAGACTCAAATGTAACAAATTAACATCATATATAATAGCAGTAACAGTCGAGTGTTTTGAAAAAAAAAAATGCTGTCATGGAGATTAATAGCTTCTTCAGTTAAAGTAAGATTTAGAAATGTCATGTATATCCTGGTTAAATAATAGTAACAAGCTCTTAATACAAATCTCATCATTATTCTGTCTAAATACAGTTAATATCAATTATGGCAGGTATCACAGCTGCAAGTGTTGTTTGATCAATCCTGATACGGTGTGCGTGGATGCAGCTGTCTCTGGCAGCTAGTACAAATGTCATTATTATTCTGTCTAAACATAATTAATATCAATTATGGCAGGTATCATAGTTTTGAGTGCTATGTGGTTGCAGCTGTATCTGGCAGCTGTTATATGTTGCTGTTTTCATCTCTGGGAAGCTGTGGGTTGCAGCTTGTGATCAAGGTTTACTGATGTTTGTGTATTAGGAAAAGACATTTAGTGTTTTAGCCTGGATCCGGGGAAGGGGTGGATAAGACTGTGATTTTGTGATATTTTGGCAGAAAATGGTTTGTTTGTACATCTGCTGAGTGAGAGGTGGGAGGGATGGAGGAGTGTGTTGTCTCCATGTAGCAGCTTGTTGGGAGTTTTTTTTTCTTTTTTGATCTGTTTGCTCTCTGTTCTTTCCTGGCTGCTGCCTCTCTGAAAGGGAGGAAATTTAGGCTTGAAGTTGCAGTGAAGTGAAGCTTTGCTTCAGGTGCATCGTGAGCCTCTGGTATGCAGTACACAGACACACTAACAGAAACAGACGCTCCCAGATTGCTATGGTGACAGAGTGACAATAATGCTTAACGGCTCTGAGGAGCCTCCGAGATGATTATCAGCAATGACGTTTTTTTTTTTTTTTAAGAAAATATATATAATAAAAGGGCCATTTTAAACCACATGTACACATACTGTTGGTTTCCAAACACTTCATTTAGCTCAATAAGTTGATTCTTGATTACAAAAAGGAAAAAAAAATAATAATAAGTGCAATATTATATTTAAAATGTATTTTGGTCCAAACATGTTAAGGACTTACATAAGAGTGGAAGTCTGAGTTATTGTGAAAGACTAAGAGCACTTGGTCTTGCTCAGTACCATTTACAGTGGTGTGGGAGGTGAGCTTGCTTGGACGTGTTGGGCATATGGGGATAGCTGATTTTAGGGGTGTTTGGGGTTGCTGAGAAGTGCTAGAGAGTCATCAGATTTCCTTCATGGAAATATCTGTGGGACTGGAAGGTGTATTGAGTGGTTCAGTGGCAGAGTGGCCACTGCATGGGACAGGCTGGTAAAATGGAACAGGACAAATATTGGTTTGGATATTTTAAAAATGGCCTGGAAACACATCACACGAACTAGTGAATGGTATTCTGGCAAAACTGGATGGGCATTGTTGCCAGGGCTTGAAGTACTGATATGTGTGTATGTAAGGATGGAAATATAACAAATAAGAAAAGTACAGTTTTGCACCTACCATAAATGTAGATGTCCGATAGGTATGCATCTGCAGTCCTTACATATGGGTTGTCCTGCCTCAGGCAGCCCTTAGGTCGGCCGGATTCCAAAGTCTGGGTCCTCTTCCCCGACGTCAGAGCCTGGGGTATAAAAGCGTCAGCCGACGCCATCTTCCTCAGTTTTTCTTGCCCCAGATGCCAGGTGCCCTCTAAGGAAGGCTAAATTTGGAGAGATGCAAAAAAAAATTCCAAGCATGCACAGTAATATAAAACAAATACACCATAATAGATCACCCCAGCTAGCTAAAAGGAGGGATAAGTACCCAAGAAGTACCACAGAGGGGTAGGAGGGAGGGAAAACCTGACTGCAGATGCATACCTATCGGACATCTACATTTATGGTAGGTACAAAACTGTACTATGTCCTTCAAGGATGCATCTGCAGTCCTTACATATGGGTAGAATACCATAGCCAAGCTGGGGGAGGTAGGACCTAAGAAAAGGATGGTGCAGCTAAAATGCCCTGCAGGACTGCCGTAGCAAAGCCTGCTCTGGATCTGGAATATAAAGGTAAATTGTAATGCTTGGAAAATGTATGCACGGAGCTCCATGTAGCAGCTTCTAAAATGTCCTTCATAGCCACCCCTCTTAAGAAGGCTGTGGAGGTGGCTGTGGCTCTGGTGGAATGAGGTCTAATGTTAACTGGCACAGTTTTGCCATGGAAAGAGTAACAGAATCGAATGCAATTCCCTATCCATTTTGAAATTGTCCGTTTGGAAATTGCTTTTCCTTGTACACCAGCAGCATATGCTACAAAGAGCTGGTCAGTTTTTCTGTAAGTCTTAGTTCTGTCCAAGTAGTAGCACAACTGTCTGTGAATGTCCAGGGTATGCAAAAGTTTCTCTCCTTTGTTTTGTGGATTTGGAAAGAAGGTAGGCAGGTGAATAGCTTGGCTCAGTGAGACCCTGGATACCACCTTTGGCATGAATGAAGGATTGGTTCTCAATGAGACTCTGTCCTGATGAAAAATAAGAAATGGTTGTACTGCCATGAGGGCCTGTAGCTCAGATACTCTTCTTGCTGAGGTTATGGCCAGAAGGAAGGCAGTCTTCCAAGACAGGAACTGTAGTTCTGAAGATGCTGCTGGTTCAAAGGGAGGTAGAGTTAATTTTTCCAACATGAAGTTAAGGTCCCATGTAGGCACTGGTGGTTTCCTTGGAGGGTTGATGTAGAAACTGCCTTAGCAGAGGATGAGAAAATACCTGTGGATCAGTGTTGTACTCTGCTGAAATTGCTGAAGCATGAATTTTTATGGAAGAGTAAGAAAGGCCATTATGGAGCATTTCTGCCAAGTATTCCAGGATTTGTGCAATGTTCATCACTGTCGGATCTTGGCCCTTTGTGGTGTTCCAAGTGTGAAATCTTTTCCATTTTGCTGAATATGCCTTTCTTGTGGAAGGCCGCCGAACTTCCATGATGATATCCTTTACTCTCTTGGATAGTTTATCCTGGCGAGGGGTCAAGGTATTTTCCAGGCTGTCAGCTGCAAGGTTTTCAGGCTGGAGTGCAGAGTTTTGTAGTTGTGCTGTGTCAGAAGAAGTTGCCATTGTGGTAGGGGCCACGGTTTCGTGTGTGACATGCTCCTTAACAGTGGGTACCAGTGCTGTCTTGGCCAGTCCGGAGCTATCAGAATCACTTTTGGCTGTTCTGTCCTGATCTTCAGTAAGACCTTGGTCATTAATGGAAGAGGTGGGAATGCATATACTGTTAGAGTATTCCAGCTGAAAGAGAAAGCGTCCACTTTCCATGCTTGTGGGTGGTATGTCCTTGTGCAGAATTTCTTCAGTTGATGGTTGTGGTGAGAGGCAAAAAGATCTATGTCTGGCCTCCCCCATGATTGTGTTATCTGGAGGAAGGTGTCTGGGTGCAGCATCCATTTGTGTGGATCCATGACATTTCTGCTTAGGCTGTCCGCCAGTACATTGTCTTTTCCTGGCACAAACTGGGATTGCAGCTCTATACTGAGTTTTAGGGAAAGTTCCCAAAGATTCATTGCCAGCCTGCAGAGAGGGTAAGAATGGGTACCTCCTTGCTAGTTTATGTACCACATAACTGTGGTATTGTCTGTCCTTATTAGCAGGTGGCCTTGATGCAGGAAGTGTTTGAAGGCCTCGATTGAATGTATCACTGCCAGCATTTCCTTTTGGTTTATGTGCAGGTGCAATTCTTTTTGTGACCATAGTCCTTGAATGCATCTGCCCTCCATATGTGCTCCCCATCCATGGTCTGAGGCGTCTGTTGTAATGGTTTGGCTGATAATTGGTTTGCTGAAGGGCAGACCCATGTTTGACTGGCTTGCTTGAGCCCACCACAGAAATTCCTTTTGAAGGCATGGAATGAGGGGGATCAAAGCTTCTAGGCTGTGACTGTGCTGAGACCATAGACTCCTTAGGTACCATTGTAGTTTCCTCATATGCAGCCTTGCTTGTGGGATCAGAAGAATGTAAGATGCCATGAAACCCAGGGCCTGCAGGATTTTTCTTGCAGTCAGCTGAGTTTGTTTTGTCAGATTCCTGAAATAATTCGGTAGCTGCTCTTGTTTTTCTTCTGTGAGAAAAGCCATTTGGGTGGTTGTATCTAGTATTGCACCCAGAAACGTTATTCTTTGGGATGGAACAAGTCTTGATTTGTGAATGTTGACTGTGTATCCCCAGGACTGAAGTAGGTGGATGGCATAATTCAAGTGTTTTACCAAAGTTTGTTGGCTGTCCGCTTGTATAAGGCAGTCGTCCAGGTATGGGTATATTTGAATCCCCTGAAGTCTGCAGTGTGCAATTACTGATGCCAGGCATTTCGTGAATACTCTGGGCGCAGTAGATAAGCCAAAGGGCAATGCTGAGAATTGAAAATGCTCTGAACCTGCAAGAAATCTGAGGTGTCTTCTGCAACTTTGTCTGATAGGGACATGCAGGTATGCCTCCTTGAGGTCTAGTGATACCAGCCAGGACCCCTTGCCCAGCATGGGAAGGAGTTGCTGTAGGGTCAGCATTTTGAATTTTGGCACAATGAGATAAGTATTCAGTGCGGACAAGTCCAGAATAGGCCTCCATTGTTTTTCTTTTCTTGGGACAAGGAATAGTCTGGAATAAAATCCTTGGCCTTGTTCTGTGAGAGGAACCTTTTCTATAGCTTTCATTTGCAGTAGGTTGGAAATTTGTTTGAAAGCCTCTGCCCTTTGATTCGGAGGCAGGTTTGGCATGCCTTTTCTTTTTGGTAATGTATGAAAATGGAATCTGTATCCTTTGTCTATTATTTGCAGTGTCCATTTGTCCCTTGTAATACTGTGCCAGTTTTTTGGGAATAAAGATAGCTTTCCGCCCAAAGGTGCTTCCAATTGAGCCCTGGTTGGCGGGGTCAAGGTCAAGTCATTGAGCTTGTCCTTGTGCAGCGGTTGTAGGTCCTGCACTACTTCTCTGGTTAGGAGGCTGCCATTGACGTCCTCTGTAAGAGCCTCTAGCTTGCCCTCTACCTCTGGCACGCCTGTTCTTGCCTCTTTGAAATCTGTCTGTGTCTGGAAAGGACCAATTCTTAGAAGGCCAATTTCTGCTGAATCTTGGTGGTTGGACCTGGAGAAAATCTTTGACTGTTTGTACAGATTTAGCCTTTTCCTCAAATTTCTTTAAGACCTCCTGAGCCGTGGAGCCAAATAACTTCTGCTTTTCCAGTGGCGCATCCAGAAGCTTTGCTTTCCTTCAGCCAAGCATGCCTACGTATGACTGCACCTGTCATTGCTGACCTACATGAAGCTTCCAATACATCATAACCACACTGCAAGAAATGGTTGCTAACCTGCTGGGAGTTATGTACCAGATCCTGAAGTGCCTTGCGATCTAGGGGTTCAGGTGAAGACAGTTTTTTACGCAATTCATCCAACAAATACTCTTGGTACTGTATCATATGGAATTGACAATTTAATGCCCTCATTGAAAGAGTGGAAGAAGTATACACTTTTTTACCCCATCTCTCTAAAGCCCTGGACTCCCTTTCAGAAGGAAGTGGGTTTTTAGTAGTGGCGGTTGCAACCCCTTTAGGGCCCTGGGAAATAGTTTCTGGGTCAGCAGAGTGGCCCTTGTAAAGGAAATGATGCGAGTCCGGGACCCTGTAGTACCTATCGGGTTTGACAGGAGCCAGAGGAAGGGAGTCAGGGGAAATGCTAGACTCAGAGTACACATCATCAATGACATTCAAAACAGGAGGAATAGCCAAAGGTCTATGCTGAGGCAAATGCAAAAAAGTCCTTAATCTCTTCCTGGAATCAGAGAATTCCTGGCCCTGCCATTTGAAATGCTCTCTCATGGAGTGAAGGGTCTCCCCAAAGGACAACTCTTCAGGAGGGGAGGCCGAGGGAATAGATTCCTCTGCATCAGAATCCTCGTAGGCCATAAAGGCCTCCTCCTGGTAGTCTGATACGGCAGAGTCATCTGAGGCCTCATCAGAAGACTGGGGATCTGTGTGCTCAACCCTGGGCCTTTTGTCTAGAGGAGGTTGAGAGCCCCTGTCCGGATGTGGCTGAGAGCCCCTAATTAAGGAAATAAGGTCCTCAGCCAAACTTAAGATCTGTGAACCGGTAGTGGATCCCTGAGGAATAGCCTTGGGAGGCAGAGATTTTGGCTGTTTAGCAGCTTTAGCGCGTGTGAATGCCTTTATGGACATGGATGCAGGAGGCCTGGCTGCTCCACGTGCTGGCGTAGTTTTATCTAGAGAAATGGTGTCGGATGTTTCCAGAGCACTGGTTTCAGAGGGAAATTCTATAACCGACTCAGAGGAGGCCTCCGGGGCCGAGGTTGTCGGTTGTGCGGTTTCGACGGTCGGAAGCACCAAGGATTCGGTTTCAGCCGAGACTGAGACACTCGCGGTAGGCCTAGGAGTGGTTTCGGCCGAAACCATGGTCCACGTGTGTCGGTCCTTGTCCTTCCGTTTTTTTGGGTAAAAGAGTAGTCGGAGTCTCCGACGGCATATTGTAACAGAAACTAGCCCCAAAAAATTCCTCTGCAAACTCCGCCCGACGCCTAAGAGTGCGTCGATTGAAGGAAGCACTGTACAGGCCGAGACGTCGTGGTCTGGGCCTAGGCAGGGGAGGCAGTAAGAATGGAAATCCTTATGAGGTATTTGTTTCCCACAAGTTAAGCAATTATTAACTTTAAGCGTTTGATCTGACATCGGCTGAGGCAAGAAAGAGTCCCCATTTGAAGTCTTTGGTAGCTGAAATTACAGGAGCTGGCCGACCAGCACTTGCGAACTGCTTCTGCTTTGGGCACCGTGCGGCAAGAAAGACTGAGGAAGATGGCATCGGCTGACGCTTTTATACCCCAGGCAAGAGGCGACATCAGTCGATGCCGGACCCAGACTTTGGAATCCGGCCGACCGAAGGGCTGCCTGAGGCAGGACAACCCATACGTAAGGACTGCAGATGCATCCTTGAAGGACATCTAGAAGGGTCTCATAATTTAAAGTCTATGGACTGTATAAACATGCTTGGAAGGAGCCCATAGTAAGAATAAACATTACAGCTTGTGGTCTCTCAAATAACTAAGCAACAGCCAAAAAAAAAAAAACAACAGTTATGTAATGTATGATTTTAGTAAATCTGACATAAAATATATAATTGTCATATAATATGAAGCAGTCTGCTGAATTTAGATATTAAAGACAGGATTTAATAACATGGGCTTGTGTATAATAAGTGATTATTTAAATGCTGGCAAACAATGGAATATAACTTCTGATATATCCAGTAAAATACACTGTATTATAAACATTAGT
This sequence comes from Protopterus annectens, assembly GCF_019279795.1. Classification (NCBI taxonomy): domain Eukaryota; kingdom Metazoa; phylum Chordata; order Ceratodontiformes; family Protopteridae; genus Protopterus; species Protopterus annectens. Next base: position 114,559,811 of record NC_056743.1, read on the forward strand.
ATAAATATTATTACCATCTATTTATATCAAGTAATAAGTTTTGAAAGACTTCATCAATAAGGGTGAATATGTTAAATAACTGTGTGTTGTAATCTTTTACTGAGGTTTTATATATCATACATCCTACTTTACTATGACTGAATTGCTTGTCATCTATCTTTCATGTAAATATTAAATGCTTATACAATAAGTAAACATTTATATTGTATTAGAATTTTGTCTAATCTACAATAGTACTATATCTGTTCAAAATAATATAAATATTGCTTATTCCTATTACAAGTATTCTCCATATGATAATTCAATTTATGGAGCTCAGATGTTCTGGATTGTCAAGGTATCAGTGATAATCTGATGGACAGATTTATCCATCAGATTAGGAATGATTTTCATTCCATGGCTAGTGTGGATCTTAATTTTGTTAACATTTATTGATTTAAATTTATTTCACAAACATTTTTAGTATGCCTGAACAAAACATTACTTTATTGGTAAACACTCAAAGTATAAAACTGATAATTTCCTTTAAAAGCTCAAACATATACTTTATAGTTATCAGAGGAAAATGTTTAATAGTCACAATAAAACATATTTCATATTAAAATACATATTCTAAA